>NW_025776743.1:0-145860 GCF_021130785.1 Homalodisca vitripennis
TACTTACAAATAAATGTTTTATATTATGTTTGACTGTTAGTTAGTTATTTGGGAGTGCCGATGGCCGATGGGTCTTGAGTTAGAGATAGCGCAGGTTCAAATCCTGTCTGTGACTGATTACTTTTTTTTCAGTACCTTCAACCTTGTACTGTTCCGAATCCTCCCTGTATTCTGTTTGATAAGATCCTCAGCACAGGCCAGTGGTTCATGAGGACGGCAAAAATAAGGCTTAAAAGGGGATCGGTCGTCTCTTTTAGAAACATAATTATTGAAGAGATAGCGAAGAACTGTACTTTCATGTTACACAGTTTTCTTTTTACCGATTGTGGTACAAAATAGTTGCAGAAAATTGTTTGGGTGATGTTTGTTGAAGCCTTTTCCATTGATAAACAAAAGATTATTACATCAGTATTCAGATATTAGCATAATTTATAAAGATAACAAATCGGATAAAATACATGTGTGATTATCTCCATTTTAATTTTTGGTTTATTTAAATTGATGAATTAATGTACCAACTGCCAAGTACTTTCAGTTGGTAAACCACAGGCAAATGAGAAATTTTTGCGCGAAATCTGGGAGCTGAATGCTCTTTTCACGACGTTTTCCATAAAATAGGCAGATCTAAATTGCAAAAAACATTTTAAAATACAAATTGTTTATCTTATTTTTTACTTTATTAAAAACTGCGGAACAACTACCCTAAACACCCAAAAAACCCTTTTAATTTTTTGTTTAACAAACATTTAATGTATGCTCCAATCAGAACTCCCTGAAATTCATGAGGTTTTCTGGTGTTCTAGCGTTAGTAGAGAGAAATTGTATGTTCTAGGACAAACCGTTACACGGCAAGGGTCACACAACATCAACACAAAGGTCAATGACCCCTCGCCCCCCTCCACCCCCTCGCCCACAGAGGTCAATGATCCCCCCTCGACCCCCTCCACCCCCTCGCCCACATGAGGTCAATGACCCCTCGCCCCCCTCCACCCCCATCGCCCACAGAGGTCAATCTGACCCCTCGCCCCCCTCCATCCCCCTCGCCCACAGAGGGTCAATGACCCCTCGCCCCCCTCCCCACCTCCAGAGGTCAATGACCTTCAAAGGTTCATTCGATGACCTTGACTTTGGGATTTTCAAGGTCACACTATGACCTTGACTTTGGACTTCAAGGTCACCCGATGACCCTTGACCTTGGACTTCAAGGTCACCGATGGACCTTGACCTTGACTTCAAGGTCCACCCGATGACCCCTTGACCTTGGGACTTCAAGGTCACTTAATAGCCTTGACCTTCCAGCTTGTGAAGAAACGTTTCGTCATATACACTTTGAGTCGTCATACAACTGTGACAACACCTGGCTCATAACGTAGTTTACTTATTATGTACGTTCATACAACTTGTGGACGTTGTTAGCGTAATTGATGTAATACTTAGGTGATTGCGCAGTGTAAGAACGCGCATGGGGACTGAGGTAAATACCAAGCCACGTGCAGTGCCAGGTTGGTTTGTGTGCATCAGCATCATGGAAATACCAGTGTGATTAAGCCACACGCGCAGTTGCAAACTTGTTTGTTTTGCTATCACCCATATGAAATTAACATGTGTACTCTTACATCCGCCAGAGAATATCAGGTGATTAAAAATATGTTATTATATAAGTTATAGGATTAATTTGATTGGTTATAAATTAATATAAATCATGATTCATAAGAATAATTTTTTTTTTTATCTGACGTCATAATGTTTACTATAAAAAACCGAGTTATTTGTGAAACGAAATCATTTAGTAGACGAACAACATTTCATCTAAATGTGAATTCATTTAGTTTGTGTGTGTGTGTGGTGTTAATACAGGTAATTAAATATGGAACTTCCTAAAGAAAGCTATTTCAACTTACCAATGTTTTTAAAGTTTTTGTGCGAGAACATTTAAATAAAACAAAAGTTGTTTTAGAATTAAACAATCAAACTTTTATATTAGATATTGATAATTGGAAAAAGTTTAAAAAATATTTTTCTGTTATTGATACTGAATTTAGATTGAGACATAATAATTTCAATGATGATGATGATAGATATTAACTGATTGACTTGATTATAGAACAGTATCATTTTCCAATCCTGTAGTCAGTAAATGTTATATGTTAGATGAGTTATGAAGATAGAAAATCCGAATGGGAACAAATTGCAAAGAGACAGAGATCGTTTTAGAAACAAGAATAGCTGAATTTGAAGAAGTGTTTAAATCAATTTTGAAAAAAACCAAGTGCAACGTGAGTGGAAAAACTTTCATGTGTGTGTTTAATGAAAGACGAGTTGTGAAACTTATACCGTCTCAAGGTCGCCAACTTTGTGAACAGTAATGAGTGATTTAATAAACCATTATATTTCTTCACTTCCACTTGAGTTAAAATTTAAAATATTGCTTAACCTTTCATATGAAGATGTTTATTTTATAGAAAACGATTATTTTTGGTATCTATTTTGTAAAGAACACTGTATTGAAAAAAACATGCAATATTTTCTTGGAAAAGTAATGTTATTCTTAATAAAACTTTAAATAAAGATTGTGTGCATGTAGTTTCTTTTTTATGCATCTAGATTGTATTTGGGTCAAATTTATTCACATCAAATTTCTTCAGATTTTGTAGCTTACGTAGGTAATCATTTACATAAATGGTTACATATATTTTATAAAAAGGGAAATTGTTATGTTGAGGATGGGTGTATTACAAATTATGCAATATTTGTAGGTGATACTGAATTTAGTCCTTTCTAGATTATTAGATATTAATATATTACGAAGTGTTTACAATAGATTTTTTGAGAGTCAATTTTTATGATAATCTTAGAATTATAGATTTTTCAGAACACAATGATTATTGTTATGTATCAATATATAAAAATCTTCCAATAAATAACATCACTTTTCAAAAATTTAACGATTTAATATGGTTACTTTAAGAAAATCAAAATGTAGTTGGTTTTTTAGTTTCAATGAACTGCTACTGTTATTGGTTAAATATGCTTGAGTGATAATATTCAGTTCATATTCATTCTACTTGTTGAACTGAACAGGTAATATGGAGTATTCTTACAGTAAAACTTTTATTGTTACAGGAGATATGAAAGTAGTTGTTAGCGGCTGGCAAAACCAAGTTCAAATTTGTATTGTAAATAAAGATAATAAACATAATTTCGCTTATATGGATCTTGATAAATGGACTGAATTTAAAAAACAAATTAATACTATTGATGGTGAATTTTGGAAGAGATTAAATTACCAATATAGTACTTAAAATATATTATTTTAATTTTTTGTTTTATAGGATGGAGTTTATACTGGACTTTCAAGGATTCAAAAACATTATCAACGATTTTGTCATAAAAGAGCTTGCTCTAATATCAACGGACGAGCAAGTGTACCAACTGCAGTTGTTTCAACCACCGTGTAATTTTAACAATCTCCCTACACATTTACAAAAAACAAGTCAACTGGTTAGAGAAACAACATCACGGTTTACAATGGGAGTTCTGGTGTTAAACACTATTCTGAATTGAAAGACGTTTTTAAAAATATAAAAATACAAGGTAAAATTTATGTAAAAGGCACTGAAAAAGAAACGTTTACAAAAAAATTGCTATCCGAATTCAATGTTGAAGTAATTAATCTTGAAAATCTCAATTGTCCTAGTTTATGTAATTTAAGAAAACAAATGAATGTAGATATATTGAAACCATGTGTGTTTAGTCATAATTCATCAAATTGCGCATATATAAATGTACATGCAATTTTAAATTGGTGGAAGAATACAAAATATGTTAAGGAAAATTTGGAAAAAATTAATACAGCAATCAAACTTTGTTCCACAATTGGTTACACAAATTTGTCAAAAGATCAATTAGAATATCTACCAAAAGAATATATATTAAATCACATTGTTAACATTGATTGTATTTATGATAAGTTACCAGTTTATTTGAAAAACGACAAGGACATATTAAAATCACTACGTTGTCAAGAGCATTTTTTCCCCAGATTTTGTGAAAATGATGGTCCACAACCGAAAATAAAGGACTGTTACTTTTGTAATTATGGTGAAAAATTGTGTATAGTAAATAAATAAATGTGTGTGTGCTTTTGAAAAAAAAATGTTTTCTTTTTATTTACCTTGCACTTATTCTTTATAAATATAAAATAGTGTTATTTACTTTTTCATATCAGCTATGAGTGTAAAAGAGGAAATAGCAAAAGAACTGCACAGACAAGCGCGTAAAAATTTTCCTCGACGATATGTAGAATTGAAGGGATTAAAAGACTTATATCAAGCGGATTTAGTTGAAATGATACCTTATTCTAAATGTAATAAAGGTTATAAATATATAATGACAATGATTAATTGTTTTTCCAAATTTGCAATAGCTGTTCCGTTAAAATCAAAAAGCGCTACTGATGTTGCGCTAGCATTAGACCCGATTTTATCCAAATTTCCAATGAAACATATTCAAACTGATGCGGGAAAAGAATGGTTTAATGTGAAAAGTTCAATCTTTATTCAATAAATATAATATCAATCATTATAAATCTTTCTCTGATTTAAAAGCAAGCATCGTAGAACGTTGGAATCGCACATTGAAAAATAAAATGTGGATTTCGTTTAGTGTACAAGGTAACTATTGTTGGCTAAATATTTTACCTAATTTGGTAAAACAATATAATAATACCGTACACCGTACAATAGGAATGAGACCAATTGAAGTTAATAGTAAAAATGAAAGAAAAGTATTAACTAGAATTATAAATGCAAGAAAAACATTTTACCTGAAAACAATCATTTAAGGTTGGTGATCGAGTCAGGATAAGCAGAGTTCGTAATATTTTTGCAAAAGGTTATTTACCAAAATGGAGCAATGAAATTTATACAATATGGAAAGTACAATCCACATTTCTGTTACTTACATTTTGAAAGGACGATAGAGGAGAAATAGTACAAGGTGGATTTTATCAACAAGAATTAAGTAAAACTAAATTTAACGATATTTATTTGATAGAAAAGATAATAAGACGTAAAGGTGATAAAGTTTTAGTACGCTGGCTAGGATTCGATGAATCACACGACAGTTGGATTAGTAAAGAAGAGCTGGTAAAATGAAATTTATTAAACAAACTGTTCAGTTACCGATATTAAATTTGGATAAGTTAGTAGAAGGAAATTCTGGTGAAATGCAAAAAAAGTAAAACGACACGGTGATTTACTACCTGATACAATAAGATGTATAATATGCGGTCCTTCTAACTGCGGTAAAACTAATTTAGTTTTTAAACTTATTATTTTCGTCAAAAGGATTATTTTTTTCTAATGTTTATATTTTTTCAAAATCTTTATTTCAACAAAAAGTATAAATTTTTACAATGTGTATTGGACAATATAAGTGGAGTAGGATATTTTTCTTTCTCTGATAAAGATGAGGTTCCATTTCCTAGTGAAATTAAACCGTATTCAATTATGATTTTTGACGATGTTATTTTGCGATGGACAGAAAAACATAAAAAATTATTTTGCAATGGGACGTCATTGTAAGATTGACACTTTTTATATTTGTCAAAACATACAGTTTTATACCAAAACAATTAGTACGAGATAATGCAAACTTGATAATAACTATTTAAACAAGATGATAAAAATTTTACACCATGTATATAATGATCATGTAAATATAGACATGTCATTTGAACAGTTCAAAGAAATGTGTATCAAAGTATGGAATCGAGGGAAAAAATAAATTTGTAGTGATTGACAAAGATAGAAGTTTAAATAATGGACGTTATCGTTCGGGTTTTGATATTTTTATAACAGGATTTTAATAAAAGCTACAAACTAGCAAGAATTTCATTATTGTAGTCACACGTTTTGTTGAGTTAACATCATGGAGAAATTTGATGATTCTTGGTTTCAAAACAAAACAAAAGACGATGTGGTTAAAGAAAATACATAAATTAAGAAAAAAATATAAAAAATAAACATAGATCGATTGAACGAGAACAATTTTTGACACGGAAGAATTGTGGGAAAAAACAATTGAAACCTTGTATCAGAACCGTTTAAAACAACTAATAAAAGAAGAACAACAAGAACAAGAACAAGATAATACTAAAAGAATTGAACGGAAACGAAAATTATTTAAAAACGAAATTGAATCTGATTCAGTTCCTGTGAAATTACGAGTTGTAAATCCTCCTCAGGGTTTAAAAAGAAAACAGAAAATTAATCTACCAACAAAACATGATTTTGAAAGTGATTATGAATACGATGATGGTACTTTAGACATTCCAAAATCTAAAAGAGGAGCAACTCAAATTCCGAATGATGATAACAGTGATATGGAAACAGTTGGAACTGATGAAGAGGAAGAAGAAATGGAAACAACAACAACAACAACAACTGCTGTTTACTCCAGCCAAGATCAGACGTTTTTGAAAAAATATATCAAAACCCGGCCTACGGGTGAGGAATTATTAAAAACACCCGAAGGAAAACAACTTGCTAAATATTATATTGATAAAAATTTTACAGGTAAAATAGCCAAAGAATATTTTTCTAAATTAATAACAGGCACTAAACATATAGATCATAATTACGGGTTACATGTTGAAGGTGATTCTTGGAAAATCGGTGATAAACTTGTAGATATTGACGGTGAATGATTTAATTATTGATGGAATACGATATGAAGGAACACGAGGACTTTATGAATTAATATTTATGAATAATCCTAATGCATATATTTATTCTGAAGATGATTTTAGAAAACTATTATTTAATTATAATGCAAACCAATGTACATAAATCTAATTATTCGTCTTCAGGAAAAATAAGATCAAATAGAGGCATCAAGTATAAAAATATTATTTCTCGATTATTAAAGAGAAGAAAACCGAAATCTACGAAGACCACTAATACCGATGAAAGTGGTAATCAACAACAACAACAACAACAAACAAGCGGCCTCAGGTAGTGGAATAAGTATTGTCTAATTTTTCTTCTTTAGAAAAAACAAAATCACAGTCAAACAAAGATAATAATAATAATAATAATTTTCCAATATTTAAGAAAAGAAAAGCAAATTCTGCGATGATGATGATGAACACTTATACAGATGAAATTTAATCACCAGGAAACGGCGGGCAGACAGTGGAATAATATTATCTAATTTAAAACCAGATGTAATTTACTATGATGATCCTAACGAACTGGTCGATAGGTTGAGAATACTATTGGCTTCTCAAAAGGCGGGCAATACAGCACATTCAAATGAAATAAATTCAATATTAGAAGAGTTATATGAATTAAGGGATAAATTATTTTAATAAATAATGATTACAATACTTGTATTTTTCATTTTTATTTCAACCTTTGTATCTGATAGTAGCTATGAGTGTTGATAAGTTTGGTCACTTTTCGGAATGGTAGTGGTATTAGTTCTAGTAGTAATCTGAGAGGACCTAAGGGTGATGGATTCCATATCGACGGTGATGGAAACTATGATGTATTAAATAAGAGAATTTGTAATCTAGGTGATGCGGCAAAACCTAATGATGCAATAAATTTTAGTATTTTTCAGCGATGCTATTCAAAATTGTCTTACAGTAATAAATGATAAAGTTGAAGAATTAAAAAACTGATTTTCAGGGAAAAGTTAGCGGTTTAATTAATCATCTTGAAACTAAATTGAAAAATGAAATAAAAAATAGAGAGCAATCGATTTTCAATATACAAAATTATTACATCGCGCTGGTTAAAAAAAAGAAGGATCGTCAATGTTAGTGCCCAGTATTAATGATAACGATGTTGTGATAAGACAAGAACTAAACTCAACTAGGAGAAAAAATTAGAGCAAACCGATAGAGAAATAAAAATAAACACTTTAGATTTAAAAAACGAATTCGAAAATTTTACTAAAAACGATTTTATAAAATTTAAAAAATGATTATTTAAATTTTAAATCACATGTTCGTGATACGATTCAAGAAATATTAGAAGAATTGGAAGACGATAAAGAAGACGTTTAGTACAATTATATATTATGGCTAGGAGAAAAAAACAGTTGTGCTAGTAGTTATCAAGGCTCGGGACTGATAACATCACTTGCCAATGCAGCAGGTTCAGTTTTAAATAAAGCAATCGATATTTTACCAACGGAAATACACTTACCAAATTACCAGTTTTGTGGTCCAGGAACTAATTTGAATAAGAGACTTGCATTAGGTCAAAAAGGAATTAATAAACTTGACTCTTTGTGCCGTCAACACGATATAGCGTATGCAAAGTATAGTGATAATAAAACAGAGATCTATTGCGGATCGTATATTAGCTGAAGGCGCTTGGGAAAGAGTTAAAGCATTCTGATTCAAGTTTAGGTGAAAAAGCAGCCGCATGGGCAGTTACTAATATCATGAAAGCAAAAACCAAACTTGGAGGAGGAGGAGGAGGAGGAGGTGGAAAAAAGAAAAAAGTCAAACAATTGCTTTAAAATGTAAGAAAAAATAAAAAAGAAAGTTAGTAAAAAGAAAACGGTTAAAAAAGGTAAAAGGTCTATATTTAAGACCGTATAAAGGTTCTGGTCATTCAAAAAAAAAATCACAATGTACTCGACAAAAATAATCGATCGTTTAGCTAATAGACCATTAACGAATAAAGATATAATAAAAATGTGCAAAAAAAAACTTAAATTACCCACATTTCAGAGGGGTTTTTATGCGTGATTTACTACCAATTAGAATACGTAATAAAGAATCTGCAATTATAAATTTAGACAGTTATGCAGGACAAGGTACACACTGGGTATTGTTTTTACAAAAATAGGTTTAAATGTTGAATATTTCGACAGTTTCGGGAAATTTTACGTCCACCAATTGAAATTCAAAAATATTTAAAAAGTGTTGATGGTAACAAAGTGAATATAAAATATAATTATTTTCCTAGACAAACGAGCCGGCACAGTGAATTGTGGTCATTTGTGTTTAGACTTTCTAGCCGTGCGAAGATGATTTGTGTTACTGGAAAAACATTCAAATTTAAAATGTTTCTCTTTTTCCACCACTGGATTTGAGTTTCGTCTGATGAGTGGGAAATGGGATTTTTTAGATTTAATGACATATAATTCAATTCCAAATGTTGAAGAAGATATAAATAATAAAATCAAAATTGGTACAGACGTGCTGAGTTTACCAACTGGTGCATACGAGATAGAAGATATTAAGAATTATATTATAAAAGAATTAGAAGAAAAAAAATCTTCTACCACTTTTAATCTTGTTGCAAATAATAACACACTTCATTGTGAAATATTATGTAATCAAATTGTAGACTTTACAGTTCCAAATTCTATAGCGAATCTATTAGGATTTACAAATAGTCAAAAATTAGAAGCAAATAAATGGCATATATCAACTAATCAGGTCGCCATTAATAAAGTGGATATCATTCGAATCACTTGTAATATTGTTAAAGGATCTTATAGAAACGGGATAGAAGGCCATGTGCTTCATGAGTTTTTATCCTGCTGTAGCACCTGGTTATAAAATTGTTGAAAAAACCAAACATTGTTAAATACTTACCAATTACAAAACAATCAACATTAGGTGAATTTTATATAACATTAGAGGATCCAAGAAGGGAACTTAGTGAACTTTAGAAACGAAGAAATCAATTTAAGAGTTGATATAAGAAAAAAACAGAAATAAATAATAATGGGTATTGTATTTCCGATTAGAGAAAATAACAATAACAGTATTACAAACTAGCGTTTCTAGTATAAGAAATAATAAATTTAAAAAAGATATTAGTCATGGTCGAACTTTGAAACCGTTAACATTGAAAAATTTAATTTTTCTACAAAATCTTCCGGAATTTAAAACGAATTAAAAATGAGTAAATATATTAAATGTTAATGAAAATATAGAAATTGATGAATCGCTTATAGAATGGGAATGGCATTCTCACAATCCATACACATCTAATTCTTTTAAAAATAGTGATGAAATTCGTATTCCTGTTTCATCAACAAGGACGCATATACGTGTCCTAATAAAAGTTTTTTACTAATTGAAGGGAAAATTATTAAATCTGCTGATTCAAAAGATGATACTACTTCAAGTCTAATTAATAACTGTATGGCTTTCTTATTTGATGAAATTAGATATGAAATTTGTGGAACGGAAATTGATCGTGTAAAAAAATGTTGGTATAACTAGTACTATGAAGAATATACTTACACTGAAACCGGGAGATGAAAACTGGATTAAGAATGCAGGCTGGAATCCACCATCGATGGACGTTCTTGCAGATAAAACTAATTTTTCATTTTGTGTACCGCTCCAATTGTTATTGGGGTTTGCAGAAGATTATAAAAAAATACTTTTGAATGTAAAACAAGAATTAGTGCTGATACGCGCATCAACTGATAAAAATGCAATTTTTCAAGCTACACCAAGTCTTCACGATTGTTCATTTCAAATAAATAAGATTGTTTGGAAAGTTCCTTATGTTCGTGTTGATGATAATATAAGATTATCATTACTAAAGATTACTGACTCTGATCAGCCCATAACAATGGCGTTTAGAAGGTGGCAAATTCATGAATATCCCTCACTTCCTGTTTCTAAAGCTCAGACTTGGACTGTTAAAACTACATCTTTGGTGGAAAAGCCTCGATATGTAATAATAGGCTTTCAAACAAATAGAAAAGATAAAAATGATAAAAATTCATCACATTTTGATTTTTGTGATTTGGAAAATGTAAAACTTTATTTAAATAGCAAATATTATCCCTTATGATAATTTCAATGGATGCACAGCACTGATGTATGAATTGTATTCAAGATTCCAGTCTTCATATTATGCAGGAAAGTGATAACCAACCTTGTCTGAGTAAAAATGAGTTTCTACAAAAATTTCCACTTTTCGTTATTGACTGTTCAAAGCAAGTTGATACAATAAAAACCGGAGCATTGGATATAAGAGTTTGAATTGCAGGCAAACAAAGACTTTCCAGCTGGAACTGCAGTTTATTGTTTAATTATAAATGATGCAATTGTACAGTACACACCATTATCAGGAATTGTAAAAAAGATTATATAAAAAAATAAATATGATTTTTTTTTGTAAATATTGATGTGTTATTAATTTTATCCTTATATTTAAATTAGGAAATAGGAGGTTAAAATAAGTACAATAGTATATGGTAATTCAATTGTATGTAAATATATTTGATAATAATACATAATATTAGTACAATATTTACAAAACATTAGTATAATATTAATAAAAATAATAACAAATATAATATAATATACAGAAATGGATATGTAAAAATTAAATTTTCAATTTTGTGTGACCATACGCTAATGTGTGTTACTCCGTCTGTTTGAATACATCTTTTATCATCATTTCCATTTAGAGCCAACTTGTTTATTGTTACTGTTCTTAGAGTATGTTTTTTTGATTGAAACATTCTCATTTCTTTTCTAATGTTACATGATGAAAATAAACAATTTTTATAATCATAAAAATTAATATGAATTTTTTATTACAGATTTTGTTACACCTTTAGCTTTTTTTTAATTTCATCTTTTTTTCTTCTAAATACAAATCGTTCATAGTTCTGTAGGTATAAAGTTTGCTCCTTAATCCGATAAATTCTACTATAGGGAATACTCCATACATTCGTCTTTAAAACAGCCTAATTTTTTTTTATTTTCTACAAAATAACATTTATGATTTTTTGGATAATCTGACATATCAAAATATTTTTTTATACTTAAATTATTGAAATCTTCATATAAATCTTTAGTGAATATCTCATAAAAAAATGAATCAGTATCAATATAAAGTAAGTTTATTTTATTTGGATAAAATGGTTTCATTATGTTATAATGAAAAATCGTACATGTGAAATTTGCTTAATTCTAAGACTGTAAATCCAATAATAAATAGGTTTATTAAACAACAATACAACATCTTTACTACATTCTACTGCGCTTAAATTTTCTGAATAAACTATTCGGTTTTTTAAAATTAGTCTGGAAATCAATTTGGACAATCTTTTCTCAGTATTTACTAATTCTAAATTAAGGTCTGTCTCGAACAATTTTCTATTGATTTGCCAAACATTGCATTATTAAGTAAATTTATAAAAGTCTTTTTCAAAATTCATTATTCGACTGTTTCCTCTTTTCAGTGTTAAATAAAATATATATGATTTAAGCCAAGGACTCTGATTGAATTGTAAGATTCGATGTATTCTTTTTAAAACTAATCCATTATCTAGTGCCTGTTTTAAGTTGACATAATGACACACATAATATTCTTTATCATTAAGAGTAGTGAGTAATTTAACTTGTTTTGAATTTGGCGGACATTGTTTTTCAGGTAGAAATGGTAAATCATTATGATAATCGTGTAAATATGATGGATAACCAATATTACATTCAATAATATATCCAATAGGACTATCATTTGTTATTGATTGTACATTGAATCTTTTTATTTCTTTATTTGTTAACCATCTAAATCCATCTTTTTGGCATAGGTTTGATCATGGCCCAGCCATATAAATTATTTGCATCTATATATGTCAAATAATTAGAGGGTTTATTACAATCAAATAATGTATCATTTAAATCTTTATTGTTTGCTATAGCGTGTCTTTTTATACAACTAGTAATACCGCCACGTATTCCTTTTTCAATAAACATATACATGTCATAATTGTTTAATAATTCCAATTCTACTTCTGTAAATTTTAACATCGCATCAAATGTTAAACTAGGAAGAGTTAGGTAATTAGCTGGATCTAATTCATAATTATTAAGACATATAATGCGGAAATTTTCAAATATATCTGCTAATAATAATACATCATCGGTTTTTAGATAAAAATCAGAATAATCACCTAATGTTTGACAGTTAAATCGTGACCAAACTTTTTTGGCATGATCAAATTCTTCATTTGAAATATGTTTCTTCTGTGACATTTTGTTAAAAAAACATTCTTTTGCAGGTAATTGAGTTTCTTCCAATTTTTCCCCACGAATCTGTATATTCATAAGGATACACACCTTTTCTAGTAAACAAAGGGTAAATCATTTTCATTATTAAAAAATAATTTAGTATGATAAAATCTTTCTTTTGGTAAATTATTTGCTAACTGAGCTAGACTGGTATTTAAAAATCTAAAACTATCAAGAAAACGTAATTTAAATTTTACCAGTCGTGTTTTTAGAAAAACTAACATATTTTTCTGAAGAATTCGGAATAACATTAATTTTTTGTTGGTCACAACCTAACTGTTTAACAATAAAATGTGTGTCATAGTTAGAAACTTCCATGCAAAAATATTGGTAAAACATGTTTGATTTTTTTCTTTTCAAATTACATTTGTTACAGAGTAAATTTCTAAAACGTCCAGTAAAGTGACAATGATCTTTTACAGGTTGTTCAATCATGGTAAATTTCTAAATTACATACCCAATTCACAAATTATTAATAGATTTAATTCTATTTCTTTCATAATCACTCAATGGTATCATAGGTCTATTAATATCAATTAATTCTGCTAACAAATTTGCAATTGAAATTAGATAATCCATAAAATTTTTGAAGCTGCATCAGGACCTCTATAAAGATACGGTTCATTTGGCAATTGAGATGTCATATGTTCCGGAAAGTCTTTATCAATAACTAAATACACACAAAAACTCATTGGTTCATGTATTTCATTAATGGTTGTGTACTTTGATTGTTGTTCATCAACTTTTTTCAAAATACATTCAAAATCGCAGTAAGCAACAACTGGAACCTTAAACTTAAAATGAAAATTTGTAAATTTTAAAATTGATGGATTATCCGGCATTTGTGCTTTTAAAAACGGCTTATTGATTTTACAGTTTAATTTTGTGAGCATTTAATTTTACTTGTTTATCAATTCCTGAATAATGAGCAAAACATCTTTTACAAAATATCATTTTTTTTCGTATTGAGTGAAATTTGTGTTCTAATTAATCTTGAAAAATCATTAATATAACAATAGTGGTTAATACCTTGATCGTTGGACAATAACAATAAATTCAAAATGATTTTCAGCTTCTTCTTCACATACTCTGAGTGGATAAATTTCGAATGTTTTATTTATACCATAAACATTTACACTTATTCCAAAATTATTTTTTTCGAATTTTTTAATTTGTTTTAAAGTGCATGGATAAACTAAATCATTAAAATTGAAGTTATTAATTATAGATGTATATCTTTCATCTACACGTTCTCTATGCTCGCCTTCTACATAACGAGCTAGAATTGACCATTGAAAACATTTATCATCATCTAGATTTTTGCGGATTAATAATAGCTTTTTTATTTTGAATACACTTTGGAAGAGTAATGTATGAAGAGCCGGCTAATGGTCTATACTTACTACATCGTACAAGAATTCCATCTACAGAATGTAATGTCCAAACCGCTACCTTTTCCTAAATAATCATTTTCTTCACCACAAATTTTTGTAAACATATTTCTCAAGATATTATTTAAAGAATTTTCACGAAACACTGTAAAATTAGAGGTTTTAAAAAGCCACTTCTTGAGTCTCCTTTGTAAAAGGTTTCATATAAGTACATTCAACAACAATGTTAAATTTTAATGCTTCATATTCATTTAGTAAATTTAATATCAACTGTTTTATTTTCTTCTTTAGAAACTTGTAAAATTAAACAAATATCTTTTAAATTTTTGTCTTGGTTTTTTCAAATAGTACGTTTTTAAAATACCTTTAAACGCATTTTTCAATTTCTATAAATTTATAATTTGGGACATACTAATTTTAATCTGTGTTTTTTTCGTTTTAAATTGGGAACTTCTAATAATTTATTTTCATCAGAAGATAATGATGATGATGATGTAGATGGTGATAGAGAATAATTATTTTCCTGTTCTAATTCCATGAGCTCTTCTTCTTCATTATTATCAATGTTCATTGGTTCAGAAACAAAAGTATGTTTTCTTTTTTTAAATGGTAGAAAAGATTCCATTATTTATGATCTGAAAAAAAAAAATAAAAATAATTATTTTAATCCTGTTGATCCAAAACCATTTTCATCTCTACTAGTTTTTTCTAACACACTGTTTTTAGTAACCTCCTCAATATCAGGCCAAACTATTCGCTCGCAAATTAATTGAGCTATTCTATCACCAATTTCTACACTGAAATTATCGTTTGATAAATTGAACAGCACTATTCCTACGTTTCCTCTATAATCTGGATCAATAACTCCAGCACCTACATGTATACCGTTTTTTAAAGATAGACCTGATCTCTCGGCGCTATTCGACCATAAACACTCGTCTGGTAATACTATCGCAATATTTGTTTTTACTAATTTACGATCCATTTTTTTATAACTACATTTTCTCCACTTCTTAAATCAAAGCCCGCAGCTAATGGTGAACAACGTTCGGGTGGAAATCCATTTTCCGACAGTCGAATAAATTTTAGAGTGTTACTAGCTGAAAAAATAATAACTAATTAATTAATATAGAAAATTATTGTAAAATCAATAAGACATAGTAAGCCTAAAAATATTTAACAAACTCTACTTAACATTTAGTACGATTTGTCTTTTTTTATCAAATGTAAACTGTTTCTTGTTTTACACTGTCCATTTTTAACATGTTTTGACCAACAGACGTTAACACATTGTTAATTACTTCAAACTTTCTTTTGTCTTCTGGATTTTTTTTAACGTCTAATAAAAAATAGCCTTTTTTCGATACTTTTTGCCAGTATTGTTTTTCACTTTTACATTTTTTCAAATCTTTAACATCGGTGATTTCAATTTTAATTAAATGAGTACCAGTCTCGCCAGGTGTTGATATTTTTCTTTTTTGATCGCCAGACTGGTACTGTAAATGTTGTGATATGAATAAGGATTTATTATTTTTATGGTTAAATAATTTAGCAAATTTGTCAACCTCATCATCGTCATCATCAAAGTTTAGTTGATCTGAATCAGACGAATAATCACTTTTTGGTCTTTTAACTCCTTTTCTCAATTTTTTACTCTCTTTTTGTTCAGTATTACCTTCTAATTCTATTAATCTACTTCTTCCGATATCCTGAATCTTTTGTACAATATTTAGTGGAAACGAAACATTAGTAACATTTTTTAATACATCATCAAAAATACTTAATAACATGTCATACGTGTGCTCTTCTAATAAATAATAAACCTGTTTATCTGCAGATAAGTCATTATTTTCTACTAGGTAATATTTAGTCAAAGAATCACATAAGTTTTGAAAAATAAATAGCAGTTGTACTGCTATAGGGTTCATGCAAATGTCTTTTGATTTTTTTCAGTTGACTAACCAATTGTTCCCAACTATCCAAAACTTCGAAACCCAATCATCCATAAATTTTCTATAATCTGTGTCAATGTTAAGAAACTCATCATTGCTGACGTACCGAAAGATGAAGAAGTAGACGGTTGTTGTGTCAGCTGCTGTTGCTGTTGCTGTTGCTGTTGCTGTTTCTGTTGCTGTTTCTGTTGCTGTTGCTGTTGCTGTTGCTGTTTAAGTGGTGGAGGTGGAGGAGTACTTAGAAGCTTACGTAGTATTGAAGAATGCTCTTCGGATTGTGTCAAGTCAACGACTGTTTCAGAATCCATTTCTAAAACACAAAATTAAAATCGTTAATAATCAATACAAAAGAAATTTAATATTTTTTAAATTACAAAATTTAAAATGCACTGTTTTCATCTATTTAATAAAACCAAATTAATACTAGTTTAACACAATTTGTAAATAATTTACCAATAGTTAGTTTTGGAAAAACAATATATTTTTCAAAAAACGTAGAAAATAATGGAACGTAATTGTATGAAATACATACCTGTATATTAGAAGTGTCTTGGAAAGCATGAACAGAACACTGTTGGGTAAAACTTCCTCCTCAGCTTATAAAGAAACCTCAAGGCTGTATCACACGTTGCATAACTACACTTGTTTACTTTACACGCACTTCGTTGAATCCATTACCATAGTGAATAAATACTTATTATTATACTGTTGCAACAAAATTGCACTGCGCGTGGCTTAATCACTCTGGTCATCCGCTTTATTAATATTAATGAATCAAAAACTCCAGAAGGAAAACTACTTCCTGCGCATGTCTTGTGCCAACATACAATATCAGTAATACCACAAACTATTACAATGATCTCATATTTACGTCATAAATATTACATCATAAGTAAACTACGTATAGCCAGGTGTTGTCACAGTTGTATGACGACTCAAGTGTTATGACGAAACGTTCTTACAACTGAAGGTCAAGGCTATTAAGTGACCTTGAAGTCCAAGGTCAAGGTCATCGGGTGACCTTGAAGTCCAAGGTCAAGGTCATCGGGTGACCTTGAAGTCCAAGGTCAAGGTCATAGTGTGACCTTGAAATCCAAAGTCAAGGTCATCGAATGACCTTGAAGGTCATTGACCTCTGGAGGTGGAGGGGGGGCGAGGGGTCATTGACCTCTGTGGGCGAGGGGGTGGAGGGGGGCGAGGGGTCATTGACCTCTGTGGGCGAGGGGGTGGAGGGGGCGAGGGGTCATTGACCTTTGTGTTGATGTTGTGTGACCTTGGCCGTGTAACGGTTGTCCTAGAACATACAATTTCTCTCTACTAAGGACTAATCTATTTAAAATGAGAATAACAATTACAGAGTCTTTAATAAAATCCTGGTGAATTAAATTAACTTACCTATAAAATTAATAGTAATTTATAACGTACTACAATTACTTTGCATATTAACTAAGCTCTTATTTAAAGAATTAATTAAATTTAATCAAGTAAGAGATAACATGACATTGGAATGATGGGTTGAATATTTTGAATTATATTTCATTCCTCAAAGTTGTTATTAATCATTAGTTTTTAAATGGAATTAATCACTTACTTTGGTGCTATAGATATATTTTGAATATTACAAGAACTGTTCAAACAAGATGTGTGTTTATATTAAAATTTACTTAGCTTTATGCATATAGCCTTGTATTTTCTGATAACAAAAACATATAATATATACGTTCAGATTTCGTAAAACTTTTTTTAAACATCCTTCATGGTTTGCCTGTAATGAACAATCAGAAAAACTTTTAACAAGTTATTGTTTCTTTCTAAAATTTTATGTGTAATAGTTAATTAATTATTATTATATTTAATTGTAATTATTAATTATACCTATCGCAATTAACAAACCCTAATTTAATTCATGTGAAGTTTTGCTAAATATAATCATAATATTTTATATTTATCATTTATAGGTATTTAGTTAAAATCTTTACACATATATTCAGATTCTTATCTAATATTTGCACCTTGTACAAAAAAAATTAGGACGCATTTACGATTCACCTTTCTTTTAAAAACACTAATAATCTCCACTAAACTACTAATACTACACTAATTTCCATTAAACTAGTAGGCCTACTGGTACATAAATTTTGAGTTAATGATATATATTTAAAGCTTAGCATTAAATTAGCCATTACAATGCTACATTTTCTTAGTATTTGCTGTTTATTTAAATGCAGTTCTAGCATATGGTCGCATCAATGATTTTTGTTAGTTAAAACTTACTAACCTGCCATACTCACTGCAAAAATTTGATTGATCATTTATTGTAGGCGTACTTTATAAAGGGAATATATGTTTATTTTAATTTAAAATTTAAATATTTTTAACAGACTTAACGTAGGCCTACTAATATTTCTACATGTGCACTATAGATTAAATTATATTATGATCTGAATGTTTTAATGGGTATATGATTTTTAAATTACATCTTTATCACTAAATTATAAGACTAAATGGAATAATTTCGTAATTACGAAAAAGGTTATTAAAGAACTAATGGATGTCTTAATCGAAACGCCGTTCTGTTTCTGCCCACTTCTACAAGAAGAGTACTTTAGAATTGTTTTCAATTTCTCACGTCCATTACAGTCCATTAACTCTGTTTCCCATTAACTCCAAAGTAAATCTAAGTTCAGCGAGAACTTCCTGATCTCACGGCGAAAGACAAATTACCAAATCCATTTCAAGGATTCATAAATGTCTTATATAATTAATTTTTAGATTTCAACTACTACGCTTTATTTGTATGGCTTTGTTATATTTATTTCAATGCCTTTCAGCATTAACAAAATAATAGTTCAAAGAATGACTCTACCTGATTTCCATACGCTATTTCATCACCTGTAATGAATGAAAACCATGTAAATAAATTAATTTAATTGTTTCTTATTGAAAATAACACAAATAATTTTTCTGAATATCATATTACTAAATTAAAAAAGAAAAACTAACTTTAACTGGATTTTTGCCTACAATATTTATCCTTCTTCATCAATTCATGACATAATTTATGATTAGCATAGATAGTTCCTTTCTCAGTATATGCAAATTGGCTTTTATCATCCTCATGCATATAATTTTGTAGAAGTTTAAAAGGTTTTTATTCTAATAAAAGTATTACTTTTAGAATTTTGAATTTTTGAAGTAGTATACTAAAATTATTATCTAGTGGGTATTATAATATTTTTTATTTTTTAACTAGCCTGTTTATTGCCATGCAACGTACTACCGCAAACATGTTTTTTCACACAATGTCGATAAATTAATAAATTATTATCTTGTAATATATTAGACTCTAAATAATATGTCATAGCGATGTTCCTCCTCTGGGTTTGGATCAAAATTTAATGACTGAAGTTGATTTTCCACAGATAAAATAATACGTAAGTAGATCTTAATGACTTAACATTTTATAATTACCAGAGTGTGTCATGATATATTTTTTGAAAATTGATGTAACTTTGCGCTGCATCCGGGGTAGTGACATTATGTTCTTGATAATTAATGTTAAGGATTAAGGGGCAGTCCCTAGCAAGATCCAGGGGTAGGTATATAGGGAAATAATCTCACACATGCCTCCTCGGAAGAAGGTAAGGCCAGCTTTGAACCAGCTTCTCTAGTTAAAACGGACAGGGATGGTAAGCCTTTGTGCCAGTATGTCTAAGCTAGCAGCAGCCCTTAAAACTTGAGGAGCCCCATCAACTCCAACAGTCCTATCCCGCATTAGACCAGACCTATCGATCTACCTGTGCACCCCAGTATCTTTACATTTGCGCTTAGTGTTGTGCCGCTCCAGGACATCCATTACGTTAACCAGATTTTAGTGACACAAATATTTTCAGAACCAAGTGTAGATTGAACTTGAAAGAAGAAACCAGCTAAAAGTCTATCCTCCTGTAGTAAAAAACATAAACAAAGAAAAATTAAAAACATACTTTTATTTAAAACAATTACAAACTTACTTTTAGCATTGGAAAATATAATTTTAGAGAACTTAAAAATCGATTTAGTATTCTTATTTAAGTTTTCACAAATTCTTCTAAATATATTGTACACTACGATATAATATTTTTATTCAAAATTAGCAATGAAACCCAATTCTGATTTTGTAACAGCCAAGGGAAAATACAGAGTTTGTTCCTAATTTTTTTTTAGTTACGTTCTGAACGGTTCTTTTTATTTTGACCAGAATAGGAATCCCTTTTAAATAAGTAATTATATCTTGCCCTCCTTTAAGATAGATAAAAATTACCTTTTTACTTGAAACTAGCATAGAGTGTCTTATAAGAGTGAACCGGCGATCGATGTATTTTGTCTCCTGGCTATGTTAGCAGTGACATTCTGAGAGGATTTGATTTTTCCACCCATTTGTTCTCTCTGAAACCCTGCATTATCT
The DNA here is from genome assembly GCF_021130785.1 of Homalodisca vitripennis. Lineage (NCBI taxonomy): Eukaryota > Metazoa > Arthropoda > Insecta > Hemiptera > Cicadellidae > Homalodisca > Homalodisca vitripennis. The sequence goes on from NW_025776743.1 coordinate 20,866, forward strand.
GACAACACTTCATATTATATAGTTGACGTACACCTGATTAAGAAAAGCTGATTTCGTTGATTTTGGGGGAATTGTATCAAATCGTTGCATAGGTACTAGCTGTGCTGAGAATTTCTTAACTTTAAGTTTTATCTATATGATTTCGTTATGATATGCAATTTTGTGATATATCTACTTCGACCTCTTATATTTCAAACATGAATTTATCTACGTAAACGATTCTACTACTTTTTATTAGTCGAAATAGATTTAGGACATTGCAAATTGATTTGTACTATAATAGTTTTTTCGAGTCTATTTCACTGGTATTTTTAAGAGACAGATAATAGAACATAGGTTTAATATATGCAGTAAAGTAGGACAATCCTGTAAACTTAGTGTCATATATATTGTTTTGAAAGTTGTATATTAAATTTAGTTACCAATATTTTGGTTTTTTTACACCGTATTTTCATATGTTAGAAATTCTGAATGTACACAAAACAGTTGTGGCACAATAGCTAGCTTTCAGTGGAACGACTCGTTTCTTTACCTATATGTTTAATAGTTCAATGTCAACACTCACTGACTTGTTGAGGTAATTCAGCCTTAACTGGTCTGTAAAATTATAAATCCATTAGTTAGTTTGTTTTAGAGATATTGAATGGACATTCAGTTTTATATACATAAAGATATGAAAATTGTACCGGCCCCTAGAGTGACTGGATTTACCAACCAATGCTGAACTAAATTAAAATGGAGAATGCTTCCATGTTTCAATGAAACCCTTTTCTTAAAGTCCATTTGCATACTTTTATTGTTCACTCTACACATAATATCAAAAGTTTGTTTATGACATAGTTATTTCATTGCAAAGTAAAATGTGTAGGTTGAAAATTGCATAAGAGTTCAGAGGAAATAATTTGTAGAGCAAACCATGGCTGCGTAATGAAGGAAGCTCTGCATATTAGATGGTATCATACTTGCAACATTATATATAAAATTTTCGTACTTTAAAATAAATCCCAGATTTAAAACAGTTCATTAATATTTTCTTACATTTGCTATAGTTAATACATATTTTATCTTCAATATTATTAAATGTAATAGATATTGAGACTAATGTGGCACTTGTTCTATGATTTATTCATAAAAACAGTTTATACAAATGAAGACATAGAGATTGTAGAATGGTAACAATTATTAAGGGACTACGATCCAGGCTTTTCCTTTGGCAGGTGATCGACGAGCGAGCTAGGTTATAACAGGAGTCAAGCTAATAGAAGTATCGCATCTAATAAACATTATAATTTAATTTTCCTAAGATACTTTCTGAATATTCTGACGTATCCTCCAGTTGTTTTGGTGTCTTAAAATGTAAAAAATACCTTTTTTAAACGAGGATATATTACTCAAAATATTATTAAAATATACGGATTGTTTGAGAACAATCAGGGGCAAAAAACCGTTTGACATAAAGCGATGGAATAAACTGTAACCCTATTAAATATCATATGGGAAATACTGAAAAAAAAAAAAATTTCTTGCATTTAAAATACAGGTCGTGCCCGAAAACAATGGTCACGTGTTTAAAACGTGAAATTTTCAAATAGCATGTTAGGTCATATGGCACAATATTTTATAAGTATTTAAATACCGAAAAAAGGAGAAATGTATCTTGATGCTATTAAGGCAGTGATGTTTTAGAATAATTTAAAGTTTTTATATTATAATTTGGTACTTTTGTAGTTACATTAGTGAGGTTCAAAATTTTGCATTAGAAGTACAAGACAAGGTTCCAATGGTACGTTGTACGACCGTGTTTTGAGGAATTACTACTAAAACCAAAATTTTAATAATTGAACATTTTACTGCCGTAAAAGTTTTAAATAGGAACTTTGTATATATAATTAAAAGTAGCTATTTATTTTATTTACGTTTTATTTCTATCTCTTCTGGTTCAAAGCTTTTTTGAACAAAACTGTATTTTAAACACGATTCAATCAGTATTCTTAATAAATCTATAAATAAAATTGGACGAATTTAGTGAAATTTGTATTAGTGTTAATGCTTATTGAATCTCTATATCACAAGTCGTGCAACCACAAGAGATAGCGGCTAGGTGGTTTGAAACATCCCATAAACTGTATTTAAATTGTGAGGAAACTAAATAAACCACAAGAGGTTCCCTGGCCAATATAACGTCTTTCATGCACTTAAAGCTTGGAGTATTACATAACTTAGAGTTATGATATTATTACTCTTACAAGGGGCTTGAAATATTTGCATTTATTTGTTTGCCTGTCTATATGTATGTGTGTGTGAGACCACACAATATATTAAGCCAGTGGGATTTGTCTGAGCATTATCATACATTTTTACATTAGTTTTATGAGCAACAATGATATGAACAAAAAATGTACGGAATAAAAAAAATGTGGAAGCAAATGCTTTACAATCGTATAATATTTAAACATAAATTAATTAAATTAACTCCAGCATATTAAAAAATATTTAGCTTGCACATTTTTTCATGGCACTTTTTTGCCTGCTAAATGTAAAATAATATTTTTGCGTATGTCTGTTTGTACATACAAAAATAAATTGGCTACAAAGTTATAATTTGTATGCATCCTTAGTGAAGAATGTTACTTGAGATGTGACACTGGTCGTACGCGAGGCATGAATTTTCTGGATGAGGGTTCTCCCAAATTATTTTGGAAACAGATTCAACACTTTTAATAAATATTAAAATATAATTCATGTATATATTGTTTCTCTGTAAAAACTAATTTCGCAGAATAACTTGCATTATTTAATGCTCATTAGCTGATAACTACTTTCAAACTAAATATCAATAACCAAATTTTCCTCAAGTATGTATAGACCTGATGACTATTGTAATATTTTATTTTTAAAGGATTATGGATTGGATATTATCATGCAGTGACTAGATCGATAAGTAGGTAAGATAGGAGTATCAAGTAACTATATTTTTTACTTGTTTTGTAATGCAAACCTCATACTTCAGATAATACGCGTAATCCTATCAATACAATTTATGATACTTTCACAATGTGCATGTCCATTCTGCCTGTAAAGGCAGACTCAGAAGCAACTTTCAGATGTATTTTGTTTATTTGTTGGAGTACAGGGGTAAAGCTTGTTATATATCACTCGGTGTTGGTCTGAAGAGATAAAAAAAATCAGATTGAAGAGGTTTTTAAGCGCAGCACTAAAAAGAAGATGGAATTAGCTCCACTAAACTCAACATTCATATTAGTTCAACCCTTCTAACCATCGCTATGTTACGTTTAGGAAACGCAGTTGCTCCAAGCGCTTATAGATCGTGTTTAAAATACTCTAGTGCACTTAATTGTGCAGCTAATGAGCCAATGAGATTACGTCTTTCCATCAAGACTACATACATTTTGTTTTTCCATGTGTCTCTGATGGTACAACGGTGTAAATAAATCATTTTCAGCTTCATCGTTGCCGACCTTTTTACAATTATTTAGACGCGCACTACTCAAGATTCCAGGAGCCCAGTCTATGACAACATTAGATCCCAGACGCTGCTCTGAGAGCGAAGTTAACTGGAGCTTAACTCAATATTGTCATTGATTCAACCACAAAAGCTATGTTATGGGCAGATGCAGTTGGCATTAATTGTTTATTATCTTAAAGATTCTATAGTTCTATTTACAACCCATCTTACTTATGTTAATTTTACAATGAGATGCGTTGCAATGGTTATACAAGATTTATGAGTTATAAACATTTTTATATTTTTGAACTTGGAAAAACGTTTTAAATAAAACAAACAGAGCGTTATTATTCCAGGAATACATCACAAAACAAGCAAACCGACGTTAGATGACCAAAATAGGAAAATTCCACACTCTTAGTTATAAGTCTTTCAAAGAAGCTTCTTGTATTGAGAGTAAATATCTGAAACATGCAATATTTTTCTATATACATTTTATAAACATGGTGAATTTACCATTCTTCCATTAAAAAATGATTTTTGTATAGTTAAGAAAAACGCACATTAACATCAGGAAACAAGAATTAATTAAAATAAAATACATATAAAAGCTCGTAAGTATGTTATGAAACAAATATTTTCGATCATGATACAAAAAAGGTTAGAGAAATAATTATCATACAGTATACAAGTGAGGTTGTGTGAAGGCAGTTAGTTCCGGATGTGAAGAACACGTTGATTATCCCTCTACCACCCCTCACAATCCTCATTACTACCACAATACACCCTTTACTACTCTGCCTACATATTCTCATCGCTGTCAAGTAGTGGTCTATTGTTTCATAGAGTAATATATTATTTAAAATATTTTACATTTTCACCAATTTTTTCTTTCTTTCACCTTTTATTATAAAATGATAGGACAACAATTTACATTTTATAATCAATAGATAGCTGGTCCATTGATAAAACGGGTTCTTTCCTTAAATTAAATCATTGTGTTTTCTAAAAGAAAGAAAAAATCCTTAAATTATTTGAAACCTGATCAGATGTAGTAACAATACTGTAATAGTTAACTACGTGAATACACTATGCCCATGGGTGTTAAGGAAAGAGTTAAAACAATTTTCAATCTTTCTAACTTACAACGTGAAATAATGTTTAGCTAAATCATACAAATATAGTTCGTATCCTCCCCTTATGAGTTTGTTCTCAAGACATCGGACTGAAAGACACACAGAATACCACACAGTCAGAAATTACTTTAATTTACGCTTTCACACACTTTTGTGGAATTCTTATTTGTTATATTCTAAATAACATGGACCCTAAAGCCCAGAATTAAAAAGGTAGGTTTTTTTTACATAAATAACCTAATAATAAACTCATATAAACTTATGAAATAACATTGGACATCTCATATATGGCTATGTAATACACGAAAAATTTATTATAATTCAAAATAATTTCTGTCATTAAAATGTACCACGATGTAACATTAAATAATTAAGTACATTTAATAATTTAGTATTATTCAAAAACTGAAACAAAAGTGGTGACAAGAAAGCAGGTGAAGGATAACAATTGCTCAGTCAGCTGGCTAAAAAAAAACAGCTATATGGATCAGTCATATAAGTCAGAGTTATAAAATATTAAAAATATGACAATACATTTCAGTTGGCCTTTTATGGGTTAATTCTATTATATGCAAAGTAACAGGAGGAGTGTTGGTTGTTAGTGGTATGTAGTGTCAATGTCTTTTATTGAGACAGTTTCTTGTAACCACGCAAAAATTAAAGATTGGGATACCCATTATATGCATCTACGTATTGTTTGTATAAATATTTGAGAAACATCTTTTACATATTATTCTAGTAATAAAAATTATTAAGAAACAAATTCCCTTATTATGTATCTAATTTTAAACATAATTTATATTACTTCATTTATAGCCTAATACAATAGTAGTGTTCTTTATGGAAATAAACGTTTTTACTACTGTATATAAAAGTAAAAAGTAAAATCTTCATCACTAAAAAGTTTTGCAGTAAATATACTGATTAAAAACTATATAATGCCATCTAATGCCTCCAAATATAATCATCATTGATAAATATAGCACGAAAGTTCATAATTTACGTTTTTGCCGTTTTTAGAAACTAATGTTGAGTTTTATATTAAAAGAGTGGACATTGTGTTTATCTTTTGACAAATAAAATTTACACATTCATGAATTAGAATTAACTAAGTACTACAACTAGTAGTAAATAGATACAAAATGTAGAACATATGAAATGCAAATGAAACATATATGTCTACATAGAACACGCTGTACCGTATGACGATAACACATGGGGGTGGTGACTTCTGAGGTCGTAGTAATAAATACTAGAAATACAAAGTTTACTTATAAGTTCAGTTTAATTACGAAAACTTAAAAGCACCACTTTTAGATGGTAAAGGAAAAGTTATGTAATGCCACGTTGCTGCCAATTAGAATATAATAACTAAAAAGTATATCTTCTAGGTGGGCCTAAGATATCCAATGTTCTATTGAATTATGCGTACGACGTATTACTTTACAAAACAATAATATTTCACTTCCCTTCGCAATAGGTAGACTCACAACCCGGGTGTCGGTGTCTTGGCACGAGACATTGAAGCTGTAGTCTAAGAACGGTTATTTCTTGAAGAGGAGTAGAAGTTAGGAAGTGGTAGCCATCTATTCAAACAACACGTGAGATACATCAGCTACGTAAACTCGCCTAAAACAAATTCGCGACGGTATTAGCCATTTAATGATACAAATTACTATTTATAAACAACGTGCTCGTCGCCATAAGGACGACGCCACAACCTTTATCTATCTCAATCAAGCAAATAAAAGATCTTCAAGGGTAAGTTACTTTACTATTCACATCTTTACTTTACGTTACATTCATTTTATACGTTTGGCATCAAAGGGCTAATTTAATAAAACGAAAAGATAAATTTTACTTACGGACAAAGCGCGCGAGGTCTGATCGGTTACGTAGTTGGGCTGCTACAAAGGGTTAGAAGAAAACAAATTCATACGCGTGCCAATTAGGTAGTTACTCCGCCCAATAATTTAGTTCCGGAACATTGGATGTAAAATAATATTATATTATACTGGCTGATTAGGTTGCGAAATTTACATTGTATTAAATTTAATTAACTAATTTATGGTACAACGCCTAGATTTCGAACTATACTGCAATAAGTACTAAGTGTACGTTCATCCACGGGAGTTGGCTGTTATTGAAGTCTATCACTCAGTAATCTGGTATGATATCTTATTTCTAGCAAGCAGACGAAAAAATACATGTATGTCCTTTCTGTGTTGTTGTCCATTTGTCTATCTGACCGCAAGACCTCTAAAGAATTAAATTAGCAGTAAACTTGGAATTTCGAACGCCAACTTAGCAACGGTTGTAGTAATCCAACCATTTTAAATTTAAAGAAATAGTTAAAACCTAAACATAAATAAACATAGCACTTAATCACCGATAACACACTTAAATTAGTTATTTAAGAATTAACTGACATATCATTGTAGTGTTTGTAGTGTTGGAGACGTTTATATTGATTTTATAGTTGCTTCAATAAAATCATGATGTTTAATTAACACTAGTGCGTTGGAAATAGTTTATTATAGTAGTCAGGACATAATCGTACAAAGCAAAACAATGGGTAATGTCATAAATTAATTCTATCGACCGGGAAATTGGTTATGCTAATTAATAACCAAATACATTAGAGAGACTTATGGTGATACATATTGCAATTATTAATTCAATATCTAATTATATCCACTAATTACAAAGCAGAGATAGCTTTTGAGTACGTGAAGAATCATATTGCTGGGAAACATTGAGATTGGTCAGGATAGTGGTATGATATTATATATGAACTTCTCTCTTTAAAAAGTTGCACCAATTTTTTCTTGTGTAACGAGTGAAATACAACTTTCAAATTTTTTCAATTTTGTGAGAATGATAAATTCCAGCGTATAAGAGAAGAATATAATTTATATATGTCTTTCTGTAAGCAGAGTATGTGGAAAGCGAATTTACTTCGTATTTTGAATGAGACATCATTTCTATACATGTTTATACATTTTCTAAAGACCAAAACATTTTTAAATTCAATGAACGAGGCCCGAGTGTTTGATGCAAATAGGCAATTTAGTTTTGTGCCTGTAAATATGTGAAACTATTAAAATTTGTAAAAAAAATATAAGAAATATAGAATTCTTTATAGGCTACTTATAATGCAATATAAAACTGAGTGTGAATAAAACTTGTTAATTGACAATTCTAGTTTCCTAATATGAAATTATCTAAACTAATAGAAGTTTAGCTTTTGTGTTCTGGGCATAAATTTTAAGTTTTTAATGATCTAGGATCTTATAAATAATTTTTTAAGATCACCTAATTAAAAGAAACCCAATCATATAACTTTTATAACAGGTTTTAAATTATTTTTAAAGTTAACCACTTATAAACCGTAATTTTCATGACAGATTCTTCCACAATAATGTTTGCCATTGGCTAATGAATCAACATGTACATACATTTGAGACATTTATATGTTTTTTAAGTAAGTTGTCAGAGTTTCTTCCAATTATAAAACCTTACACTTACTAGGTTACATATTATTGTTATAAAGTAAATCCAAGCTAACCTATAAGTTGTGACGTACTTTCCTGTATCAATAACACATTTTTCTCTCCAAGTTCATTGACGACTATGCAAATAAAAAGTGAGTTATGTTATATAAGAACCTAAACATAATTACACCTAGAACATATTGTTCCAATCCAAATTATGAGCGACACTCAACTTTATAGTAAACTGGACAAAACCACAATTCCTAGATGTCATCAAGATGTTGTATAAAATTTATCACCTTTGTCTTTTATTATTATATTAATGTCACAATCACTTAATATAACAATTATCTTAACTACTACAACAACTAATAATACCCTTAGCAAGTTCTTTTACCACCGTGAGAGAAATGGAAGGTAAAGAAACTCTTTGTTTGTTATTGTTAGAATACACTTACCTAAATAAATAGAGGCTGGAAGGGATAGAATTTATTGAAGAGAGATTAAAGTATTATTATACTTTAAGGAAAAGAATGAATAATCAAAGTAATCAATCTTGGAGGTTAGGCTTAGTCTTGTAGAGTTAATTAATAATTTTCGTACTATACCTGCTAACCTGAGTACAACAAAGTAATGATTATCTATAGTTTAAGTGGATTATATTTTGAAGGTTTCTGCGTAAGTTTTCATTAACATTCTTTTATTCGTAAACTGTCTAAAACTGTATTGTAGAAGAAAGTTTTCACTATCGGGAATAACAGTTCTGGTATAAAACCTTAACAAATTATGGAAAGCTTAATTATTTTTATTTACAAGGCTTTTAAACTTCCATAAGGAAGAGATAAAATTATTGGGCAATTTGTGTTGTTCCCACCAAAAGGTGTACTTTACTACACAGCACATCATCACAATCATTTCATCGAACACAATAATGTGTTTTGTTTTTATACGCCATTGTACTACTCGATATGTTATGCGAGATATCTGTAGTTGCCGTAATAAGCGATTAAGAAGAAATATATGTTTGCAGCATCCTTATTAATCTCTTTTACCCTTTTATACAAAAAAATACATCATGAAATTATACCTACCTTAGATTTATCGTAATCATCGAAACTGTATTTTAATACTAGTGCATCCAAAGTTCGGTTAGTAATAACTATTTAAAAATGAGAAATTAAAATCTAACCATCAGATACGTAAATAAATAACAGTCTTGGCTTTAACCTTATGCCATAAGTGGTGACTTTCAGTCACTTTATTTTGATGTCGTATGGTGATAACACTATTATATATGTATGAAATTTGATTTACGAGCATCAACCTGCGATGATATATAAATAGATAAACTATGATACAAAATATTTTTTTTTTATTTTTACGCTTTCTATATGTTACTGATCAATTTATTTCTTAGAAAAATGCCTGTAATAATTCCAAGAAAACCAGTCTCTGTGCTCACGCAGTGCAATTTGGCTCTCGGCTTATTGAATAGTATTAGTCCAATACCGGTTCAGGACCATTGCCGTGTATTATGCATGATGAGCTGATAATGTCAAAAATATATGAAAAATTGATTCGGTTACATATTACTGTAGAGAATCACGTAACTAAACACTGCTTATACCAAGTACTTCATTCAACGGAAGTAACTGCACTGTTCGTCTAAGAAGAGGTTTTCAGTTTATTTTTCTGTAAACAAACTGCCCGTGGATCACTTAAAAGTTTACGGTCTCCAGACACATCGACCCGGGAGGGGTGCGGCAATTCCAAGCTGTGTGTCAAGTCCAACGGCCGGAACAGCCTCGCCTGCCTCAGTGTCACACTCTGGTGGCCAAAATGGCAAACTGGAAATTGTAACTTAAAACTGTATATACCCATTGAAAAGTTCTAGACCTATTTATGCATTGTATATGTACAAGTACAGAATAGGAAAATATTAAACTTTTGTATTATGCACTGCCAAATAAATACTGTAAGTTATTAAAAGTAATAATTCTTCATACTCAACCGGAGGCCTACCGCCTCTTGCAGGATTCTTCCTTTATGCTTATTGCGGACTATACTTCTACTTATTACTACTACTATTACTAAGTTCATCTACTTATACACGGTTGTGCGAAACCGCAGTTGGCGCTATGGTCATATGGTGCCACTAGAAGTTACAGAGGCCAGGAATATTGACATTGTTTTGTTGGCCTCTGGTATTAATCCTTCAAGCTTGTGTATCTGGAGCTGGAGTAATCTATGTAATGGTATTACGCTAAATATTACATTGGGAGTTACTACCAATCTAATAAGCTTCAGCCTAAATGTTAAAGTTTAAATTATAAGCAACTCATTAAACTTCATGTACTGAATTAAATATATCCCAGAGTTCTTATGAGATAAATATGTTAAAAACTCGAAGTTAAAACATGTAACTATGTTATTATCTCTGTTTATCCAATTATTTATCAGTAATATGACGCAACAAGTACTCACGCTTTGCCTGTTGTTGAATTAGTGGATATAATTAGTTATCAACATCGTTGCATTATGTATCGTCGTAAGTCTCCTCACTACGTTTAGTTATTAATTAGCGTAACTAATTTCACGGTTGATCTATGGCATTACACATAGTTGAACTTTGTGCAAGTATGTAATGTAATAATATTACTTTGTGATATTGATGCTTTCTAAATTAATTAGTTTTAGAAAGGTTAAAGGGGTTCATCTGTGTGTCTTTATCTCATTTAATGATATCTGTTTGGTTGTTTATCGGTTTATTTAATAAATGTAATAAATGTCTTAAAATTATTAAATAAACCTTTTAGCCGTTTGTAAAGATACAAACCAATTACGTTTTGTTAATTGACTATTCTGAGTTCTTGTACTAAATATAGTTTGATTGTAATAAAAAGTAATTTGATTTGGTTAGTTTATGTTTTAAGTGAGTTCACTTAATTATAGTTTACAGTTATGTATACAAGTTCTAAGTTCATATTATATGCACTTATACTGTCGTAGACCTTAAAATTATTTTTTTTATCACTAATCAGTTGTACCGTAAATTAGTTAATTAAATTTCATATAATGTAAATTTCGCAACCTAGTCAGCCAGTATAATATAATATTATTTTACTACCAATGTTCCGGAACTAAATTATTGGGCGGAGTAACTACCTAATTGGCACGCGTATGAATATTTTCTCCTAACCCTTTGTAGCAGCCCAACTACGTGACCGATCAGACCTCGCGGGCTTTGTCCACGAGTTTCACGTAGCTGATGTATCTCACGTGTTGTTTGAGTAGATGGCTACCACTTTCCCAACTTCTACTCCTCTTCTAGGAATAACCATACTTAGACTACAGCTTCAAAGTCTCGTGCCAAGACGCCGACGCCCGGGTTGTGAGTCTACATATTGCGAAGGGAAGTGGAATCTTATTGTTTTATAAAGTTAAACATCGTAGGCATAATTCCACAGAACATTGGATATTTTAGGCCCACCTAGCAGATATATATTTTTAGTTCTTATATTCTAATTGGCAGCAACGTGGCATTACATACTTTTCCTTTACGATCTAAAAGTGGTGCTTGTAAGTATTCATAATTAAATTGAACTTATAAGTAAACTTTGCAATTCGAGTATTTAATACTACGACCTCAGAAGTCACCACCCCCATGTGTTATCGTCATACGGTAAACAGTATTACGAGGAAAAATGGCTCCGTCGAGAAGAAGAAGAAGAAAAAGAAGAAGAAGAAGAAGAAGAAGATGACCGTCAATGCATGCTCCCTTCACAGCAATGATGAACTCTATAACAGTAGTAAGCTATAGTGTGTAATTATCCAACCCTGTTAAAACGTTTAAGTAAATGAATTAAATCACTTCTTGCTGTGTAAATGTACGCAACACCTATTTAGTAGTGAATTTCACTCCATGGGATTTGACAGAGCACTGTCAAGAATTAGAGCATGGTTTTATTAATAATCATGATGGTAACGATAGTACAGAAGATTACAAGTAAAATGATCTGACTTTGTAATATTTGATATAGTAACTCATGTAGCCCAACTATCCGTATGATCTCAAGAAAATAAATATATTTGAGATCTATAAAAACCAAGATCTCAGGAAGGCTGTACTATATTAAAACGTTGAGAGGTAGGCATTTTTTAGAACTGATCTTTCGTGATCGGTGTACGAACGGTTAAAAATTTAACGGAAGCTCCAACAACTCTAAAAAATTCCAGAGGTTGCACATTACAAGTAGTCAAGGCTGTAGAAATTTGCCACTGAATGAAGACTTTAAGAAATGCAGTGGATATGGAAATTCTTGGCCGAGTTCCGCATAGAAAATTATTTGTAATATACTAGTGTTAGTACTAAAGCGATCTTAATTCCAAGCATATATTAGCAGTACCCAAATAATTTTAATACAGTACATAATTTAGATTCTTCCTCTAGTCGGTTTTAAAGGGCTTTGTTGCTCATATACGGTGTAGTAAAGGCTTTAAACTTTTCTCAGGATGCACATCGGTCATGCCCGTAATCTCTTAACTTAAAATTTAAAGCTGGCATTTAATATACGGATTATTATATTGTTTGGAGAGAATATATTTCGTTTACGTAATTTGCATCAGTTAATATACTTTGAACTTGTTATCGATAGCTGCTATTACAACAGTTTAGTGCTTAAAATTTTACGGGATAAATTTTTTTGGTATGACACCGGTGTACTCAATGTTAAAAACTTCCATCTTAACATAAAATATTTTTTCAAGATTAAAACACATATGTGTGTTTTAAATAGATATTAGTTTGTGTTGTATTGAATGTAATATCAATTGATTTAATGTTATAAAAGAAAACAACAACTTGGAAAGATGAACAGAGATGACGTGATGAAATGTCAGTTGCAGCCATGTTACACCCAAGCGACACGAGTTTCTGGCGGCTTACAGTGAGGTGTTACATGTAACTTGACTGCCACCTCCCTTTTGTTGTTCACAATATATCGTACGACCGTTACTATCGTGTTTAGGGCGGATCTCAGTCATCGTATTACATTTTTTCACAATAATTATATTATGTAAGTATTTAAGTTTCTATTAATTTTACTGTATGGTGCACTTTAATGCATTTTTAACTCAACATTGTACGAAAAATCCTAATCTAACAAATACTACTATTTCAATGTTTCAAGTAGTCATCAGAGTAATAATGTGAGTAATAATAGAGTAATAATGTACTACACTTTAGTTTACGGAAGCAACAACCTTCCGCAACAAGAGTTTTGAGTATTATAATAATTTATTGTTGCTGATTATTATTTTATTGATAATTTTATGAAGCAAATTTCTATGAAGCATTATTCTAAATTGTATGATGAGTAAAAGGTATATAAGTTTAATCCATGAAATATTTGCGCTATGTATCTTCTACCATCACGGAAAATTTTAGTAGAGTTGTATAACAAACTGTATTCAGAGAAAAAAAACAAACGATCTGTCTACATATAGGATCCTGTTAAGTATCTGGCTTATTCAAGTGCCTTATCTATGTCGCACTGTACCTAAAACTTATTCTTACTTTAGTCATTAATAACAAATAATTACATCTTACACCTAAATTCAGTAATAATGAAGCTGTAATGAATGGGCTTGGATCTCAATATCTATTCCAGAGAAATTTGAATTTTTAGTTACCGAAACTACGTTGGTGAACTTTACAGATCTATGGATACGGCAATCTAAATCTTAGACTTGATTTTAGCCTTTACTAACTCCACGTAGCACTTTTTTATCCACGCAGTACTCCTTAGGAAATAAAAAATTAAGTAACGGAGAGAGATAGAGAGATATGTCAATGCTTATTTCGGATACATTTTAATGACTTCAAGAAACCCATATCACGCATAACATGGATTCCCTTTGCGGTATCGTCTATGTTTGTACCTCGGTATATACTCCAACAAACTTTCCATACTTGAAAAAGATGGCTTTGGAATTGAGATCCAGAAAGAATAATTTTTGTGCCGGGTTATCTATATGCTTTACTAGCTTTAGAAAATCAGCAATTTTTGCGGAGAAGATTAACTTAAAATGTATATTATAAAACCAATACACTGGGCTACATAATTGTTTTAGGTCGTAATGCCTCATTCTTTAAAACTGAATGAAATATAGGCGCAGGGGTTTTTTACTAACCTAAAATATCACTAAGAAACAGTAGAGCATAATGGTCTACTAATCCGTCAGGACAGGAAAAATGATAAAGAGAGCAGAAAATTAAATATAAAGTGCAGAATAAAAAATATCGGTGAATAGCAAAGAAGTATGAAAGTGTGACCTTCTGGTACTCCAGGTCTAGCAACAATGTTCTAGGAACACATCAGTTATTATAAATATAAATACTCACGTAAATTGTATACGTAATAAAAATATTGATATATTAATAACGCTACTATTTCTAAAATAAACTCAATGTAAATTGTACAAACTCTTCCATCAAATAATAATATATTTTGTAATATAACTGTATGCTTGGTTATGAATTGCCACCTTAAAAACCTTCAGGGGTTCATAATTGTTATGAGTATGTGGATAACGATGAAGGGGTTACCTGAGCTGAGTATTTCGTTACTTCTACTTACTAATGACGTACTCCTTCCATGGTACCTTATTTGATAATAAGATATCATAATTTGTTCTATTTCTGGACAATTTTTCTTCTCTTCCTTTTCCGACACTGGGATACCCTAAGAGTCGTTTCACTTTCTTTATGTTCTCGTCTGCATGAGAGTTCAAGACACGCTGGGAGTGCTAAGGCCTTCGCTAGTCACTCTATCTAGTGTCGGTGAGAGATGATGTGAGCTTGTTCTGCCGAGGCCTAGGTTGTGTACTGGTTCATAAGTCAGCCACTTCGATGTCCCCGGTCAGGAAGTGTTGAATAGACAGGGGTGTCGGAGCCCCTGTTGCCTCGTGTGAGTTTATGCTGTGCCTATTGTAGTTGGTGAACTTAGAAATCTTCGAGGGGAATAGTCTCTATTCGCGAATTGCTGACTGACCCATATCCGAAAAAAGGAAGAAGTGTTAGATGTTCAGGTGGTTGATGTGGTGATAGCCATGAGGATGAAAGAGGAGTCCTATGACCTTTTGCCTTATTTTGACATTTAGGGTTCCCCATCCACTATCTACTATTAAATCAGGCTACCTGTCACTCCAAATTTGGTAATACTTTAAGAACCCTAAGAGATGTTTTGGTTATACAAATTTCAGCCACTTGAGCAAAACATGCAATAGTCCAGAAATCTGCAGTCACTGCGGTGAAGTTGGACATAATAACTGTAACTATTCAAGTAACGATTAGAATTATGTTAATTGCAAAAGTCAATAATTTTCAAGCATCAATCCAGCTCATGGAATTGCAAAATATACCTTCAAGAAAAGGATATCCTTAAAGTAGCTACAGATGAAAAATTCGCCCTGTCAAAAGAACATAAATAATATAGGAAACTACTAATTTAAACTAAAAGTATTAATGTACCTTACTCTAAGGCGGACTCTATTCCCATAAAAACCGCTCAATGTTCCTTCTGTTCGATCCCATAGGGCATGGTGAAGATCCTCACCGAGCTGTTCACTGTTGAGGAGGGTAGGTCAAGCAGCTCAGGTCGGGAACCCCTTTGAATAATGCGTCTTGTACTCCAGCTGTTCCTGAAACATATTCCCTTCACACTGGAACTACTGTAGCACCAAAAAAACTAAAAGAAACAGACACAATCAAGAAACCTACAGCACCAACCTTCTCTAAACATAAGAACGTTATAAACACAACATTTTCACCTGATGAACGAATTGCCTTAGTATCCAACCTGAGGGAGAACATTAAAAACAAATCAGATTTATGAAAAAGACATTTCTCAAACCTCTTTATTTTTTTCCCATATTTCCATCATTGATAAAGAAATGGTGGAGCACTAAAATAGAGAACGAATCTAAAATCATCTCAGGTATCTAATCGAGGTAAAATCACAAAACATATTACGATGAAATGACATAAGCAATCACTTACTCTATTGTCCACTCTATTGTCCAGTGGAATGTTAACGGATTACGAAACTACACAGAAGATCTAACTTATTTCCAACCATAATATTATAATTATCTGCATCCAGAAGACAAAGCTTCACCCAGGAAGCTCTTCTTCCCTAAGAGGATTCGACTCCTATCGCCTAGATCATAACCATGACAGCGGTATGTGGTGGAGTTGCTATGGTCGTAGATACATTACTCAATGTAACCTAAGGGCAGCTTATTACTAATCTCTAGGCTATGTGCATTTCTATTTATTTTCCAATAAAACTTAATGCATGCTCCTTATGTATACCACCTAGCCAAGTCATACTTTCTCGAGAGGAGCTGACTGGTATTATTAGCCAGCTACCTTCACCTTCAATACTACTCGGTGACTTCAGCTCTCAGCACGTTATTCGGGGCTCTAACCATAGTTCACGGAGGGAAATCTCGTAATTGGGTTGATGGATTATCTCCACCTGGCCTTATTTAAGTGATATAACTCCAATCTACGATTTTTCCAGAACAAGTGATTGGTCTGAGATAGATCTATAGATCCGCAATCCTACTCTGACTCACAGAGTGGAATGAGAGATACGGTAGATGCCATACTCCTATTAAGATTAATTTTTCCAACGTACCAATGCTCTCATGAAGAAAACTCGTGGGGTCCTCTATAAAGCAAACTGGGCAATGTATCAAAAAAATTTTAATTGGCTAATCAAAATTTTTACTTGGATATTCATACTGTTGTTACAGATTTTACAGATTCTATATTAGGTGCAGCTCAGGAGAGTATTACGAAAACCAGCAAGACACCAAGACGACATATTGTGCCTTGGTGGATAAATGAATGCAACCAACTCCTACAAAAACGACGGTGATTCCTACGAAAGTTTAGCAAATGCCCCAACCAAGCAAACCTTGATTTATGTTTAAAAAACCTTGATTTGCCTATTAAAAAGGCCCGTCTGGTATTTAAGATTTTACGTAGGTACTCACGGCAGGCGTACTTTAATTATAACAACACTTGCGTCAGTGGAATGGTAATTTTTTCCAAATAAAACCAATTTTATAAAGTAGAAGCCCTACAAAAAAACCTATCTGAATACATGGGTTTAAGCCAGTGTGTCATAATCAAACCATCAATATGGTAATGTACGACAAATTGCATCGACCGGTGCATATAGTCATTAATATTACTATTTGATCCAAGCAGGGAACAATAATCATTTAAACACATCTAATAAATGCATTCAGACTTCATTATTACATATTGATGGTTTTAATAGAACCGCTGACTGTGTACATATGTAATGTATACGCTAGCCATGCATTGTTTTAATGAAAAAAATAATAAAAATAAACGTTATGAGTAGTACAAAATAAATTAAAGATTATTTCACTAATACGCTTCAAGTGTTGGCCTTGTTTTTGAGACCCATGATAGTAAATGTGTAACATTATTATAACCCTTTTTAGCTTTTTAGGTTTAACATTGCTCTTGTGTGGTAGTCTTCAAGGTCATATCTCTGATTGGCTTTACATAAAAACTGAACACATTGCATGCTGTATTTTTGTTGCACTAAAATTTTTATGAGTGTAGGAATAATAATGTATTAAATGGATTTCTAGTTTTAAAATTATATATAACGTCTATGTATAGGCAAGTATGTACGGTGTGAAACAGAAATGTTTTACTTATGTAAAAAAATTATCAACTTCTCCGCAAGAATTTGTTGCCTACATTAACAAAAGTAATATACTGACCTACATCGTTTATGTAAAACGCTAACTTTAAATTCCTTTATGTCCCAATGGAAAACAAATAAGATTTGGTAGTTTTCGACCACCGCAAGAAAAAAGAAAAGAAATGAGGTAAGATAATAAGAGCCTAATATATTAACATACCAACTATATTTTCTACCGATTTAAAGGACAAGAGTTTATATTGGACTTCCAGCAATTACTATATCCAACACACAAGAACATTTTAATAATGAAATAGAATTTCAAATCTTCAAGAGTGATAATAACACATATATAGCAACTTCAATGTTTTAAAATTATCTTTCGGTGGGATTTACAAATAATTATAACGAAGTTAATATAAAAGAAAGTGTTTAATTTAAAATATTTCATAAAAAATATGCCTATTGCAATTATCTTGATATCGGTGCACGTAGTTACTACGTTAACTAGTGTCAACCAGTAACACAATGGTGTCACTCGCACTTCTACAAACATCTCTACTAATTCTAAATACGTATATTTTGAATTACGTAAATATAAATAATTTTAATCCTTTCACAACTTTAAAAGGTTTTAAAATTGCAGCTATTTTTAACCATAAAAATGTTTTTACAGAAATTTCATAATATAAGTAAAAATTCACAATGTATTTAAAAGTTTATAGCAAAATGTATTAGTATTCATTTTCCTCCAGCACTTACCTACATCAAGATAGCGGTAGTTAAAAGTATGTAATAAAACCATTAGTGACTACCAAAATAATTTTAAATTTATTGCAACTAAGTTTGTTCCACGTTAAAAAAAATGCTATTATAGTTTTTTATCTCGAATATGACGAGTTTCTAAATATTTAAAAATGTTACGAGTTTTTCCCCGGACTGTATAGTCTACGTTCAGTCAGCGTTGTGTGAATTAAATATCTAAACAAATAATACATCTTCAATTTGAAATTTAGAGATGAGAGCTCCATATCAAATCTGCCTTTCTTTTTACTTAGACGAAAACGGTGTTAAGTCTTAAAATAGTTATAATTATTCCAAAAGGAAGATTCCTTTTTTGTTAACCCTTGAATGCGTAATAATTAACGAGTAGAATAATAGAATAGAAATAATCTTATTTTAAACTAAAATAATATATCCTGTTCCATTTATAAATTTTTTCCCGAAAATCATTTCGTCACAAGGAATCTTTAAATCGATATATTACAGAAAATACGTAAAATTAGTTACTCAACTTTATAAAGCGTGTATTTGTTCAATTACAGATGTCAGTGCACAGGTTATACAACATACAGACAAAGGCAAGTGTTAGTGTCTCAGTAAAACTAATACCCCTCAACCTGTCAGGTGGAAAGGCGACTGCAGCTTGGCTGGCTGGATTAAGCTGGCCGTGATTCATTTACAGGTACATTCTTCCTAAATAGTATATTTTATACTCGTACAAGTGTTTGAACTTTCGGAGATGTAGACAAAGTGTTACTATGCAGTCTTTTCCCAAGTATACCAAGTATAGAATTTACGTACAATGGTGTATGTTAAGTATTTACATAACATAATTAAGTTCTGTAAGTCAATCCTAAACATAAAAATTATATTACTTTATGTTTTACAGATATAAATATTTAGTTCCAATGCTCATTTCATATCTTGTGAAAATAAAGTCACTAATAGTATATTAGGAAATTTTAAATAAAGTAGGCATTTTTAATTGTTATTTAAAAAATATATGTATTGAACATTTAATGTAATTTATTTGCCACTACATTAGAACAAAATAGCCACTGGTGAATGGGGGGATGAATTTTGGTGAAGCAACGTATCAGTAAATAAATAAATGACATCGGTTAGTTATTAATAAATATTTTGCAGGTTGCCAAATAAATAACTCTTGTTACAAACAATATCAAGTGATTCACATACAAAAAATAATTATACATATGTAATTTTGTATTCCTCACAAAATCTTGGTTGAAATGTCATGAACCGATGAAGTGACCGGATCATTTAGGTGTAGTGATGCGTAGTCCCTAGTACGCGGATAGTAAGGGGCGTAGTAGGGGTTACGTCAGAGCGTATCCGTGTTTAAACCGATCTTTAGTCCGTTTTCGCACTGAGGTTCAGGAACAAACTATTAAATTAATTTAACACTTTCTAAACTTCCACAGCTTGTTAAAATATTTATTTTTCATTCTTTACCGTATGTAACATTATTTTCAATTTGCTAAAATTGTCCATAACATATAAATATTGTCGTTTTATTTCTATATTTACATTTGAATAAGTGAGTCATAAAAATATTAAAGAGAGTCTAATATTTGTGGGAATTTAGTTGTAGTCTTTAGGTGTCATTCTTTTATTTTTCACTCTATAAAGTGTAATAATAGCCTTGCTAGATTATATTAAAATGAGATATATTGAGGTTTAAAACAATTCATTATTTTAATACTTGTATTATAATTTAGGTAAGTACCTCCTTTAAATGGTGCGGATAGCCTCCAATCCGAATTGGAGTAAAAAGTGGCTTCTAAAAAAATTATAGCAGACAATTTTGTCACACATTTGTGAAGGTATGTCCAATATCCACTGTTAAATGGAGGGTATTCTCTAATATACAAAGTCTTACACAACTTTTAAAATATTGTACACACCGCATCCTACTAAAAATTATAACTAAAAATATTGAAAAATTTTAATAAAACCTAAATTCTGCAAAAACATGACTCGTTAAGTTTGCCTTTTTTTATTAGACGAGTTTGTTTATGATTTGTAGAACATACTTTAAATACTCAAAATATTAATGTTAGGACTCTAAATTTACAAAATGTCTTTATTTTTTTAACATTTAGTATTAGAACTACTTTAAATGCAAAATTCCAATATTGCTGAGTGACATAATGTGCCTCAATTTGTCATTGACTAATTATTGATGTAATTTAAAAATTTAACGTTTTAGTATCACAAAACATATTACTAAAGCCTCAACAAATTATTATATTTTTTATAATGCATGGGATATAATTTATAGAACATATTAATCAGACTTCAGTCAGTAGAGGATAAATATCAGCGAGTGCTGAGAAAGAGAATTCAGCCAGGTTGCAGTTAGTGACTTATTACTGTAAATTTATGATTGCAAATTGATAACACATTACACATCCTGCAGTTTTAGTTAAAGTAATTATAAACTAAAACAAACACGCATCCCACGAATTTAGCTGCGCATAGGTGCTCTACGTACAGTCAAAGGAGGACGCTTCTACGATCCAGAAATTAAGATACATTTTAATTTTTGATCCAGCAAATCTCCTTCCTTTGGAAACCGTATGAAGGTTCTTATTGTGATTGAGTGTGAATAAGGTGCTTACAACCAAAGACACCCTTGTTTTAGCGAGAAGCACCATTATCGGGATGATTTTGCTATGCGCTGCTGAGATCATTAAAAATATTTCAATTTTCCGAAAATCACCTTGAAAAGTTAAATTAAAATTGAAAACATTGTTTTAAGGTAACTTCGAAATTTTATTTCAAGCAATACGACCTTTGAATGACGTTTCACAACAACAAATTTTAAGACCCGGCTGTAGTTAAGCGATTTTAAGTTTACCTTGTAAGAACAATGTTAAAAACTCATAAACTTTTTGTATGGACACTTCTCATTTTAAAGATATTAATACTACAAATCCAAACTGTGTTAGTGGTGTAATACAACGATAAATCATGTAAAAGTTAGAGATTTTTTAAATAGTTAATAACAAATCTTAAAAATTAAAACGTTTGGATAGTATAAAAAGGTGTTATAAACACATTATTAAAAAAAAGACCCTAATAACATAATATATTCATTAGTTAAAGTTCCATCTTAAAATTAAATTTGATTACATTATGTATATATAAACGAACCATGCTTGTATTAGAGTAATGAAATTCAATATAACTATTTAATAATGAACACTATATACAATTATCCGACGTGTTTAAAGCGTTCTTGTTCACGGTTTGGATCATATTGCAACATTAATGTAGCCACATACCCGATAATGCAATTTGTCTCATATTACGATATTGATTGTTTGGTTTGGTTATGACACACTGCATTTAATTCAAGTTGCCTGATTGCTCTAGTATATTATGTTTCCTGTTAATAATAGGGGATTTTCATAAGTAAAACATAATTTAAACTTATTCGTAAAAATCCTATTGTTATTTACAGTTTTATACCATTGAATTACAGTTTTATACCATTTAAATGGTTAATTGTCATTAAGAATATATATAAACGAAACATGCTTGTATTAGAGTAATGAAATTTAATATAACTATTTAATAATGAACATGATATACAATTATCCGACTTGTTTAAAGCGTTCTTGTTCACGGTTTGGATCATATTGCAACATTAATGTAGCCACATACCCGATATTGCAATTTGTCTCATATTACGATATTGATTGTTTGGTTTAGTTATGACACACTGCAATAAATTCAACTTGCCTGATTGCTCTAGTATATTATGTTTCCTGTTAATAATAGGGGATTTTCATAAATAAAACATAATTTAAACTTATTCGTAAAAAAACCTATTGTTATTTACAGTTTTATACCATTGAAATGGTTATATGTCATTTCGAAGTCACAGCAATAAATTTAGTTTTGATTTAAATAAAATTGCTTTTATATCAATTCTAGTATTTAAATATTCTTCAAGTATCATTATTGTGTATGGATTTCATTGATTGTAATCCAAACACATGGTAAAACTTTACATTAGTGGAAATAAAATAGAAACAAATAGGTTTATGACGTGGATAATTTATTATTCATGTTCAATTAACTTAAAAAAATATAAATCCTTTTTATACCATACAAATATGATTTTCATGTCATTTTGGCTGATATCCATCTAAACTCAAAGCAATCACCCATTTGGTTCCGTAACAACAATCTTAAAACTAATTATTAAACTTTGTCATAATTTCTTTGAATAATATACACATTTGGTTTATACAGTCATATTCAGTAAATAGTCAATATTAACAAATGCTTCATTGATTGAAAATTATCTATGTGACTCCTATTAATAACCCTTGACCCCAAATAAGAAGTTGAGATTTAATGAATGTATCATACATGTTTGGCTTTGTTTGAAAGGGTTATAGTCCTACTTGAACCTACAATTAATGAAATAAACAACCGACAATTATTTATTGAAACGAATACTTTAGATAGTTTGTCAGCCCAGTATAACAACTCGATGTACCATTTATAATGACTGTTATGTATTTCACACCACAATCTACCACAGTACAGAACAGTGGACTGGACAGTGCAAGGATACTTACTATGTATGGACACACTCTGCTGCCACCACCACTGCAGCGCGACGTAACGTGAGTTGAGAATTCATTTGTCTCTCAGTCGATTACAATTAATGTCCAAGTCACATATTAATCAATGACACCTTTTATGTTTTACTTAATAACCCAGCAAACTGCCACATAATAACAAACTTATATGCCGTAAGACTAGACCTATTGTTGAGTATTGCGTACGTCAATAGTGTACAATACCAAAAACACAACATTAGTAAACATACACAAAACCTAACAACTTTTGATCATACTCAATACAATGATTGCACATGGCAAAGTACGAATAATAGTATATTAATATTTCCATTGTTTTGCATTAAAGAATATAGATGACCTATTGAAAGAATGGGCGTCATTGCAGTTCACACTATCTTTATAAATTCGATTTTAATTCTGTTAGTTATTAGAGACATAAATGGACTTGTAAGAGTCAGATATTGTCGTATTTATCACCCAATTGGGATATATCCCATA
Organism: Homalodisca vitripennis; assembly: GCF_021130785.1. Taxonomy (NCBI): domain Eukaryota; kingdom Metazoa; phylum Arthropoda; class Insecta; order Hemiptera; family Cicadellidae; genus Homalodisca; species Homalodisca vitripennis. Next base: position 44,617 of record NW_025776743.1, read on the forward strand.
TACTGTTTCTATCTGAAAACATTTTTGGCACGAAACATCATATATTGCATTCTATGACCTTCTATTAGAACACACAGTAAGTAAACTATCACTAACAATAATTTTGTAACAGAAATTATGTATCACAAGTCTACTAAATAGGTAGACATGAACAACATTATTTTCACTGTCAATCACGGTCAATCACCTCTTATTACAAATGTAATCCATGCTTTTGTAGTATTAAAGAGCCTTAAATTTGGGTACGCGCCATTTAAACTGTATTTTAAAATTTATTAAAGAACTCTAATAATTGATTTTATTATATTAAACAAAGATACTTATATTTACCCTCTTAACTTTTTAATAGTGTATATTAGATAAAAATCTTACTAAATTAAAAATCATGGAATACCTATTACAAGATTTTTGTTCTTAGCTTTAGAAAAAAAAACAATAACTTGTGCAGAGAAGATAATCTAAAAATTCATATTGGAAAACTAATATCTTGGGCTAAGTAATTCTTTATAGATTCTATTGCCCCATTCCATAAAACTGACGAAATATTAATTTTCATCAAAGTACCCACCGCTATTTTAAAGCAACGTAGGGGTTCCACCCACCTAACACTATAACAATATTGAAAATGAGAGCTGAATGGTTTACTCTATAAGGAAAGTAAAGAGATGTTTATATTATAAAAAGAAAGTTAGAAATAAAAAATCAGGATAAACGTTATTAATAAATATAACTAAAAATCAGAGTGTTTAACTAGAATTGGGTCCTTAAGGTACTGCAGGATTCCAAAAAACTGTCCTCTTATAACACATAAATTATTATAAATGGAAAGTTACAAAAATATTATAAAAACTACTTAAATACGTAATATTGATATGTAAATAATGCTACTATTTTTACTAGAAACTGAAGTCCTACTATTTAAAAACCCTTTTATCGCAGAGCAATATATTATGTTAAAGTAGTTACTATACGAATATTTGGTTATTAAAACTCTTATTTTTAAATTGGAAGCTCAAAAAACTAAACCTACCTGAAAACTTGAATGTAATCCTGTGTGTCATAACCAACCCATCAATATGGTAATGTGAGACAAATTACATCAACCCGTATGCGGCGTCATTAATGTTGCAATCTGATCCAAACATTGAACAATAACCATTTAAACACATATCATAATTGCATCCAGACCTCATTATACAATTTAATATTCAATTTCATTGTTGTACTAGAAGTGCCGTTTGTATAACTATATATATATATAGATTTTATGAAAAAGACGTTTAAAACTGAATATATCCTGTTCAAATTAAAGATTATTTCACAAAGATACATTGAGCCGACTGTACTGCGGTTTTTTCATCCCTATAACAACAACGTTAAACTTATAACATTTTTATACCCCTACTTTAAGCTTTTTACGTTGATATTCTTCTCAAGGTAATTCCACTACAACTGTCCCTTAAAATTACAGTGACTATTGCGTAAAAAAGTTAAAAGCTTGAATTACTTTAAAAGCAGTTCTATATTGTAAGTAAAAATATGGATTTCAATTTAATATTATTATCTTAAAAAAAAAACTATTTGAGAAAAACATTACTTAAAAGAGATTAGAACCTAACAATCGCTTTTCACTGATTTTATAGAAAGAAGAAAGGCAATGACAATCAAATACTTTTACTTACTGGCCACTTAAAAGTGTAGTATATTTGAGCAAATCATTCAGTTGACTTTTATTTATTAACAGAAAGTATAATTTAAAATACTCTATAATATCGTCCAGCTAATCAGTATATAGGTATTTCTCGTATTGTCATACTTCTTGTGGAAGTTTGAATCTAAATGAATACTTAGTAGTGCTATATTAAAACTGATGCATTACTGTATATAATATGATTCGATAAGTTTAGTAAAAGATTACTATTTTTTGTATTTTAATCTGTTGGTAAAACTTTTACTAAAGGTTTTCGGTTAATGTAAAATAATTAACTCGAATTTTCAATGAAAAATATTGCACCCTTTCAAGTATAAACCCTGTACTCTAAATATCAATAAGGATTGAAAGAAATTTAAACGTCTTTATTTCCTTCACTGTGATAAGGAAATGAAAACAAGATTAATTTGCAGCATATAAAATAGAACTAGATCAAGTTTTACACTTCCGAGTGGAAATTTCAAAAACTTTGTATGTGAAATCTTTAAACGCTTTATCCACCACAGTCTCCTTCCTCTCTTTAGTAACAAGTAAAATCGTTTTCACTATACCACAGTTTGGGTTTAAATAAAATCTCAAAACATTTTTAGCTGTATGTTCAAAACAAGAACAAACTTAGGCATTTATAAATCATGATATTTGTTGAGTGGACTTTTAATTTTAAGATTTATTTATGCATATACGGCATATCTATAGGTAGTACAGCTAGCACTAGAGAGAGAGAGAGAGAGAGAGAGAGAGAGAGAGAGAGAGAGAGAGAGAGAGAGAGAGAGAGAGAGAGAGAGAGAGAGAGAGAGAGAGAGAGAGAAGAGAGAGAGAGAGAGAGATGTTTTACGTACATCATTTAAACGAAACAAGTTTCTTTTTCTGATTTAACTTGTTTGACATGATGGTGCCGTACCTAACTTTCAAACACTTCATGTCCAAAAGTTAATCTAGTAGTATTTGGTAGATTGTGACCACTACAAGAAGAAAGAAAGGAAGTGAGGTCAGAGAATAAGATACTATAATAGATATATATTATAACTTTTACTGTCAAAATATGTCTATATTATAAATGTTAGACAATCTAACGGATCAGGGATCATCGTTTATATTCTTTACCAATAAAAATTACAAGATTTTGGACTGGAATTTCTAGACATGCTATCTGAATTACGCAATAATAATATAACTTAAAAAAACAATATTAATAAAAATACCACTTAGAAACTTTAAATACTAAGATAAATACTGCATGTATAGCAACTTAAAGGTTTTAAAATTATCTTTAAGTTGCATTAACAAATAAATATAGTGGATTTCATAAAATCAGAAGTATTTACTTATGAAGATTATATAGAAATTTACCTACTGCTACCACCCTCACAGCAATGTAAATAGCTAGTTTTTTAAGTAATCTTAATCAATAATAAAATGGCGGCGGGAGATTTTTGTATTTTCCTGATACTGACCCTCATAACTACCCTAATGTAATATATTTATACATTTATAATTATGTATGGGCTTATGCAACATAAATTGAGCTTGTAAGCAAGAGAAAAGCCATTATATTTATAGATTTAGAATAAATTTGGTACATTTTACATAGCTTGAATGAGTTTGTTTCTAGTTTAACTAAGACCAGAATGGCGGCACTTTTTCAACAAACTCCTCTTATTCCAATTATTTATATTATTTTATATTATTTACGATATGTAATTATATAAAACTTGTATAATTTCATAACTTTATAAATTCTAAAAGTTTAAGTTCCATCACCCTTGTGCGAATGTATGTCTAAACTAATATTCCATTTTCAGTTTGACGTTTATAGAGCCCCAAGTGAAATCTACCTTTCATTAGACTTTAGAAAGAGTGGTTAAGTTTAACAACGGGGACAATTTTTCCAAAAGCAAGACTCCTTACCACCTTGAATTTAAAATTATTGAGGAGTATGTAATCCACTGAAATATTACCTTCAGTTTCATTTATAGATTTTCTTTGCCCAAAATCATGTCATCGCAAAGAAACGTTCAATCACCATTTTACAGAGAACAGGTCATGTGCGGTACTCCACTACATACAATGTACATCTTATAACAGAACCTGTTACAATTGTCTGTGCACAGGTTCTACAATACACAAACAAAGGCAAGTGTTTGTATCTCAGTAAAACTAATACCCTTCAACCTCTCAGGTGGAGAGGTGACTGCGGCTTGGCTGGCTGGATTAAACTGGCTGGGTTTCAATTACAGGTACATTCTTTCTCAATAATAAGTTTTGTACTAGAAAAAGTATTTGAATTGTCTGGTATGTAGAAAAATTGTTAGTATGTAAATTCTCACATGAAAGAAAATCGAAAATTATGTTTTTATGATCTATATGCATACTTATTAAGTGCTTTAAGTCAATCTAAAACATAACAGTGATAATTCCTCAATTTTATAGTTATAAATAATCATTCCAGTGTATATTTCTTATCATATGTAGGAATGTGCCGTACATCTCGAGAAAGTTTGTAATTGTATTTAACATGAATCAAATCTCTAATACACGAACAAACAATGTTTTAATTTGATTTTAACGCAATTATATCACCATTTTAAGTGCGTAAAAATTTTGAAAATTTAACGATATTCTTAAGTAACTATAAAGCTAAAAATTACATCCGGTCCTTATTCCACTTTTCATTTATTTTACTCTAACCATAATATTTTCATTAGTACACATTTATTTCTTAAAACTATACCATATTACATCTACAATCTAAGAATGTATTTATTTACAACCCGTGCTTGTGTTAGAATCATGAAATTAAATATTGATAAAATTGTACCAAAACTATCCAATACATTTACAGGATTATTGTCCACGGGTTGGATCATATTGCCACATATTCGATAATACCTATTACCATAATGATAGTTTAGTTCGACCATGACACTGGAAATAAAAAAAAAATATTTAATAAAACATTTAAATGTCGTAACGATAAGTTTATTTCTTATATGTCAGAAATAGTTGTTACACCATAAAAAGTAACTATATGAATAAATTTAGTTATATTTAAAATTAGGCTACCTGGAATTGTAGTTACCTAAATTCACTTTATATGTAATCTTACTATATATAGAGTGACTCGTAACGTCTATAGGTTTTAATTCTACATGCGAATTTTTTACACAGATTGGACCGGGGGACTAAATAATATATATTTCATTACGAAGTAAACAAGGGATTATTATGAAAATATGTTCAGGAAAAAATGTATTTATTAAATCTTCAAATATAAGTAATAAACTGAAGTTCTATCGTCTAATAGAAACGCCACAAAATGTTGCAGTCAAAATATGACCTGGCAGTTTTGTGGCACTTTTACTACCCTTGCATAATCAGAAACCCTTATTCATAATAAACAAACTAGTTTACAAACAATAAAGTGTTCGATATTTTAACATTTGAGACTTTAACAAATACCATAACTTTAACGTACAATTTTGGAGACGTAGCGTAAAAAGGAAATTCCCCACATTTAATATAGAAACAGTTATAAAATTGTACTCAAGAAAAATTGAGAATGTAACATATCAATTATATATCATGTGATACGTTAAAGTTTGAATAAACCTTATTTTATACACAGAAAAGAAGGAGTTGTAAGATGGTACGTGTCTTACCATGGAAGTTGCCTGAGTGTAATTGAACCCTATCACACGTTCAATAAGCTATAAAAGTTCCTTGCTTCTGAGAGGGGAATATAAAAATGCCTTTTCTCTTTGATTGTCTATCTACCTATGCCTTTCTATCTGTCTGGAACTCGAAAGTGAAGTGGGCCATAGAATTTAAATGCATGTAACCTTAGCAAAGCCTGTTACGTGACACATGTTGATAGAGCAGAATAGCCTCTGAGAGCTCCCTGCCTCTGGCTCCTCACTTGTTCTAAGCCTAAGCCTATTATCGAGACTCTGAGAGTTCGTAGCCGCTAGAAGTCTCGGCTTTTGACAAGTCACTCGGCTTTTGACAACAACACCTGGCTTCTAACAGCTCCAATATTTTGAACGCTAACAGCATCTATTGTGCACCGTTTCCTGGTCATTTCTTCCCTCTGGCAGCATCTCGCCTCTATTAAGACTGAGGCTAAAACAGGACTGACACTGAGAGCTCTCAGCCGTTAGAAGTTCCTGGCTTTTGAGTAGTCTCAGTCGCAGGCAACTCCCAACTTCTAACAGCTCCAACTTATTGGGCGCGAACAGCATTTTGATCATAGCAAATTATCACATTAAGTTATTTTGAGAATTTTAAATTTCTACGTGATTTTTCTCAGTTACCCTCGACTACAAATACGATTTTACGGTACAGTGAATGTGTCATACAATTGTTGGCTTTGGTCCACAAGGTTAAACGTGAATCTAGAGTAAGTAAATAAACTACATTAAGAAATATTTGGGTAAAATGAAATCTTTACAAAGTTTTAAAACCACGATAACGACATGATACTCCATTCAAAATAACTGCTATGTAATTTACACCACAGTCCACCACAGTACAGAACAGTGGACTGGAAAGTGCTAGGCCACTTACTATGTAAAGACACACTCTGATGTCGCTGCCACTGCAGTACGACGTGAGCTGACATTTTATTTGACTTCCAGTCGATTAAAATTAAAATGCAAGTCACACATTGATGGGGGAGAACCCATCACAATGCCACATAATTAAGACAAATATGGGGCGTAAGACTAGACCTATTGCAGATTATTGTGTACGCCTATTCTTCCCGTAACAGACTGAGTTCACACATTACCAGCAATATAAATAAAACTAAATAACAAGCTTTGATAATTTCCTATAACAAGATTGCAATTGGCCCAAAACAACACAACGTCAAATAGTACATATTAAATATAGATTAATACACTTCTTACTTAAAATACCTACTCCAGTATTTTTCACTCGTAGCTGTTTTTGGAATAAGATCTTTTCAGTGGGATTCTATTTAGTTTAGTGTCCCTTTTATCATAATACAATTCCAAGCGAAGACGGAATAACCATAAATCAGGAATTTGTAGAAGGATATAAATGACAGCGTTTAACATTGATAAAAATATCTAAATATAATTAATAAACAAAATAGCTGTGTTTGACATTAACATTGTTTAATTTTTAATCTTCACGCGTGTTTACCATGTATATACAGTTACACAAACCAAACGACGTATTAATATGATTAACAGGCTCAATGTCACAAATGCACATTTGTATATGCTTCCCCCAGCATACAAGATTCGTAGTAGATTTAGTTCTGAAATATAAGAAATTAGTAACATTTATTAGGATATGTTCTTCCACTTGAAGGGTCCTCGTTGTTATAATAAACTGAATAAACTCTGTCTAGGAATCACGTACGAAAACACATTGCATAAGCATTTATATACTTTGTATTCTATTGTTCTTTTCCAAGTAACACTGTCACGTGAGTGTAACATTACACTGTGACATTACATTTCATTTTTAGCCTTGGAGGATCAAATTACAACAAAAATACGAAACTCGATACAGACCTATCTGTCTCCTCTTTGTATAAAAGTATTTAAATGAAAACAAGAACGAATATCCAAAAATATAATAATAAATTATATAATAAGAACTTTAAGCCTGTTTCTAAACACAATTTGGTTTCAAAATAGTATAATGTCTAAATTAATTAGTAATATTTATTTTTAAAAGTATAAATTTTACGTAAGCGCGATGAATGTACCCAACGTTATGAAAATTAAGTAAACATTTCTAGGATGCCAAATATAATACATCCGTTAATTTGCATCTACGTTTCTTTGAATTAAATTTTATGAAAAAGATTATGACTTTTCTGAGATTTATCGAAGCCTATAACGCGTGGGATTAGAATCATACCATTTCTGTATGTTTTTTTATGTATCTATGTATGTCTATAAGCATGGTATCTTGAAAACAAACTGACTAAGATACTTTATATTTTACATTAGGTTTCATTTGTACGTGAGGAACACAAAGATCTTTAAAGTAGTGTGTCACTCCTTAGAATAGGGTTTAGCTGAACTGTAGCTAACATTTGTACATTGATATTATGGTTAAACATAATTTTCAACTAGTAAATAAAACTGAACGAATAATTTTTTTAATAAAACTTGTACAACTATATTATATTTTAAAAATCTGACTTTCAATCTAAGAACAAAAGAAAATATAATAGACTGGAGTCAATTTTAAAGTCTGGGATGGTATCTTCATACTGTAGGACTTTATGGATATTTTCTGAGTGATTTTTTTTTATTTTTACACTCCTTCACTAAAACTGTTGTGATGCGGAAGCTGAAGCATTTGTCCCAGAGGAGGTCGCCGGCTACCTTTTGGTTAGGCTCTGTGGCGTGGTTGGTAGGGCTGGCGGGGACACGGCTGAGGGGTTGCGGAAAGTGGGGATGCGTTGTTGGTAATTCGCCGGTGTGAGAGAGATCTGTGGTTTAGACATAGATCAAGTGATAAAGTTTTATGTTAGTAAGTTTAAGTAACTTTTTATCTGAATGTTAGATTATGTTTAAATTAATATTTATCAAGAACTTCTTATTAACAAAATGTTATGATTGTTCAGTAGCTGAACTCACACTCACATTGAAAAAATATTATTTATCATATATTATTTAGTTTTATTTGTTTATAAAATATATTTATTTACATATTTCTAATCCAAATATATTTAAACACAACTAAAATACTAAATTAAATCCGGAATGTTAAAATAAATTTTCTAAACATTCTAAAAAATAAATATATAATTAAATCAATGTCATATATGAAATTGTAAATTCACAGAACGTCACTACCACTAAATTATAAAATATATTGGAATATTTTAGAAATTACGAATCGCCGTTCTGTTTTCTATCCACTTCTGTAGAAAGAGTACTTTAGAATTGTTTTCTTTTTCTCACGTCCATTGCAGTCCATTAACTCTGTTTCCCATTAACTCAAAAGTAAATCTAATTTCAGCGAGAACTTCCTGACCTCACGTCGAAAGACAAATTACCAAATATATTTAAAGGGATCAAAAATATCTTATAAAATCTTTTTGAATATTTCAATCCTTATGCTAAGAGTATATGGCTTTCTTATAATATTGATTTCAACGCTTGTCAACAATAATAAAAATAATATTTCTATAAGTTACTCCACCTGATCTTCATATGCTCTTATACACACTTCTTTACTATTTAATAAAATAATATATTTTACCAAAGAAATATATCAATTTGGTTCATTGTTTTAGTTATTTTTTTTACTATTCACATTCAATTAATAATAATTATTGTATACACTACCTCACTCCACTACAGCCTCCTTAAAACTAAATTTTAACTACAGCTTTGTGTACAGCTGGCTTAATTCTCTTTCTATCCTTTTCCATTATATCATTTATGATAAGCATACAGAATATCTTTTTTTTATATAAACCGTCTTATTTTTATCTTCAAGCAATTATTTTAGAAAATCTAAAGTTATATATTTATATGTTTTAGAAAAATATTTAATCGGGAATAAACACTGATTTATATTGTTATATAGTGCAATGAAATTATTACCTGCTTGGTAGTGTGGCATTTTATTTTTTTTATGTTGTAGTTACTGCCCTTTAAGACTTACTTTTCCAGTTTAAAACACGTCGATAAATGTTTAACATTATTCGAATAGCTAACCCTCTCTGTGGAGAACCATAACAAAGGGTTTGGTTTAATATTTTGTTGACTGAAGTTACCACTTCATTGAGTAGAAGAACTACCTGAATGCGTATTAAAATCTAGATGGCTTAAATTTTGCTCGGTGTATTATCCTTTTAAGTGACCTCGGAAGTCATTTTATGAAAACATAAGTAACAAAATATAATTCAAATTACATATATATTAATGTCAATCTATAAGGACAATTTACTAGTATTAAGGAAGGCAAATAACGTTCTCGTATACTGTAAATTATATTATTTTAATCATGTATAGCATATTCAGGATCAATATCGTTGTAGTAAGTAAAATTTAAGTACAGTATAAAATGTTTCACCAACGAAATAAAAAAAATCTCAATTTATTATTACTTTGAGAATATCTTGGCCCGTGTACTTGATTTTATTAGTTAAACTAATTAGAGACTAATACAATGTAAAGAAAACTTATTCATAGCTATAAATACCTGCATTGCGTATGTTGTTTCAGTTACATATACTAAACAATTATAATCATAAAAAAATCATCGGATGACTTTTTAAATATCTCGTAACAAAATAGTTGGATTATTCAGAGATTTTCAACATCTTACTATTTATTAAGGTAATATAATATTAAAATGTAAAATTACCTATCACGCTGGCCACATATACAGGACGACATTTTGAAGTTACAACAAACAGTATATATTCTTTTGATACCACCCCAGTTTCTGAGAAATAAACTGATGAATTTATTTATAGTTACGTTATTTGCATTTAATGGTTACGTTCATACAACTGGCTAAATATTTTCAATTTACATATAATTGATACTTCCTCTAAACATTGTAGGCAATATTTATTGTTACTAGACTTACCCACTCCATATTAGTCCAATGAAATGCGAGGCGATGTTGCCATATTGTTCCTGGCCACCTGCTGATATCCCTATAGCTGATGGTTATATAATCCCTGTTTGATATACATGTAACATATTACATGCTTGTATTTACGTGTTTTGCATACAAAGCAGGAAAATAAAATCATGAAATCAAATTGTAACAAATGGAGAGAGCCATATTTTCCCATACACTGAAAACTATAACTTCTGTTGGGCGCAAGTTGTTCAGAGTATTTCGAATCACGAACAACTATCAGACTATTTTTTTTGTTGACTATTATAAACTTATAATAAAAATCCAAGCGCTATCTGGTTTCTAAGCTGACTTACCGTTAATACTTTCAAAACATTGAGGATGGACCTGTAAGTTGCTTTAAAGGGCTTCAGGACCAATTTGGTAATTATTGAATCAAATTCAATTTCGAATATTTGAGATTACCTGGTCAAGCTTTAACGTAGGCTATACCGTTTAAATGACCAAGTTAATTAGCCAGATTAAAAGACACTTCCGAGCATGGTCATAACGCATTACAGTACGTTTAAATCTAACTCTGTTACCCTATTATTTTTAGTACGGAAATAAAATATTCAAATACCCAAAAATGTAATACTCTTCTCTTTAAGTTCATTTACGACATTTGAAATTATAAACATCATTACGTTTATAATTTTAGAGATAAGTGGACGTGCGATCCATGACTGAAAATGGTTCACCAGATGTATGATGATGTTTTAGTCTTCGTTCATTTTCTACGGACTGAACGAAAAAATAAATGTTTACTGCAACACAGAAAAATACTATTAAGGGCCATATGGCTTAGGAATTACTGTCGTAATATTCAGATTCATAAAAAACTGTTTTTAAATATTTACATAAACTCACGTGACTATATATGACTCATAACCATACTCATGTAAATATTTCAGCAGAACAACTTGATAGGTATATCTGATCAACGAAAGCTTCATAAATTCCTGTGATTTTGAGCAGAATGTTATATAAGTTACTTGCAGAACCTTTAAAGACAAGTATCAAGTGATAAAAGTGGATTATTACCTTAAAGAACGAGTCTTTTAAATAGAGTACTTTTAGAAGTTTTCATTTCTGAATTCTGCGACTTGATGGGATGGTTTCAAAACCAGGTACATACGCCTAAATAACTAGACAAAAATCATGAAACATTTATTGGGCACAATTATTCGAATCTGCAGTAATTATATATCAATATTATGTTCCATTTGTTACGAAGTCAATAGGGCCTTCTTGTCTACCCGTTTGTGTCATAGTTCTTAGTGAAGATATCATAGGTTTTTAATTAGGTTTATCCTAGACCACTGAAGTAGCTTATTGGTATTTGGGTCAATAAGGAAAAGAACAGTCTGTCTCTTTGGATGTCAATCAGTCCACTTGTCCTATGAATCTTAATACAAAGATTCTGGAGACCCATACCTTATGCATATAGGATTGTATTAGACTGAGAAAGAATTGTATTGACTGTAGAACCCAAAGGCCAAGGAACCAATCCGTCTTCGGTGGTAACGAAATAATACAACTTAAAATTGTCACCCGGCAGCCCTAAAATTGCACGGGCCTCCCAAAGTCTATAAGGAGGATACCCCATTCGAACCTTTAGTAAATTATACACCCACTCCTTCATACAGGGTGAGTTTTAAGTCCCTTCCCCCCTATTTATTTTTTAAACCGTATAAGTTAGGAGGTTTAAACTCCGTACATATTCTTTAGACCTAAATATCTTGTTTTTCATGGGTTCATTGACTCTCCACCTCCAATGGGGGACGGTCCACGAGGAGTAAGCCGAGATTCTTAAATGTAAGCATAGGTTGATATGCACATCAAATTAAAGGTCTCTGTAAGTAAAATACAATGCCGCAAACCGGACCTCAAAAGGTTCATCCTAATGAAAATTACAGGGTGTTAAAATGTACAAAATAGTAATGTGCTATTATCTGCGTTTTATCGCGCAACTTTTTAAAAGTTCATTTCAAAACAATTTTTCTATTGCTGTTTATTCTTTAAAAGAAACTTTATTTTGTTGTGTTTAATGATTTTAAGGGATCACTGGAAGTCCGAGATCTAGGAGTTAACTAAAGGGTTTAATAAGAAGTCGATCATGTGTTGTGTCGCCTTGTAAGTATTTTATTTAAAGAATTGTTGACTTACAAAGGTTTTAGTGCCATTTATTTTTATTTCAACAGCGATCCTGGTTCTAATATTGTACGATTCCGATACTAGTAGGTTGTTACTTACCCTTTTATTGTAGTAGATGCTCAAACTGATTGCCTGTTACTTCCTGACAGTAGTATAGTCTGTTAACAAATTCACTCCTTACACGGGTTAGGATTTCTGGTGTTACCTTCCTGCAGGCCTCAGTAATTCTGTTCCGAAGATCTTCCACACATGCGACTGGTGTACAATAAATCACAGACTTCAAGTGTCCCCACAAAAAAAATCCAGTGGGTTCAAGTCAGGGGACCGTGCCGGCCATTCTATTGCCCCGCGTCGTCCTATCCACTTCTCACGAAAATGTACATTAAAGGTAACTACGAACATTAACATCGTAGTGTGGAGGAGCACCGTGCTGCTGGTACCTTACTTCTTCTCGATTAAACTCCCCACCATTAGTGCGAATTGTATTTTCTATTAATGGATGAATATTATTTTGGAGCATATGTAAATAACGTTCTCCATTTAAATTTCCGTCAATAAACAGTGGACCAATCACGTGGTTACCAAAGAGACCTGACCAAACATTTACTTTCTGGGGATACTGGGTATGATGTTCTCTGTGAACATGGGGATTAGAGTTATCCCAGTATCGGCATTTGTGTCTATTCACTAAACCATTTACGTAAAAATGTACTCTCATCACTAAAGCAGATATTATTTACGGTTGTTAGATTTGCTATAATTAGTCTATCCATAGTTTCACAGAACTGCAATCTTCTGTCCGGGTCATCTTCATTTAATGCGTGATGTAGGATAATTTTGTAGGGATGAAATTTGTGCTTCTTCAGGGTAGTTATTGCTTTGCGTTGTGATACCCCGATATTGTCTGCTATTTGTCTCGAAGAGGTTTGAGGATTTTCTACAACTGTACAAAGAACCTCAAAATCAACTTCTTCTGACAAAGGAGGACGGCTTGAACGTTTTGCATCAGTAACGCTACCAGTCTCTCTAAGTTTTGTTATTAACTGCCTTAAATAGGTTCTGCTAACAGGTCTTTCTGGATGGTTTTCATTAAATCGTCTCATTTTTTTTTTTCGTGGTAATTATTCCCAGAAGCGCCAAAAATAAACACCATAGAACCGGAATCGCTGTTGAAATAAAAATAAATGGGTCTAAAACCTTTGTAAGACAACAATTCTTTAAATAAAATACTTACAAGGCGACACAACACATGATCGACTTCTTATTAAATCCTTTAGTTAACTCCTAGATCTCGGACTTCCAGTGATCCCTTAAAATCATTAAACACAACAAAATAAAGTTTCTTTTAAAGAATAAACAGCAATAGAAAAATTGTTTTGAAATGAACTTTTAAAAAGTTGCGCGATAAAACGCAGATAATAGCACATTACTATTTTGTACATTTTAACACCCTGTAATTTTCATTAGGATGAACCTTTTGAGGTCCGGTTTGCGGCATTGTATTTTACTTACAGAGACCTTTAATTTGATGTGCATATCAACCTATGCTTACATTTAAGAATCTCGGCTTACTCCTCGTGGACCGTCCCCCATTGGAGGTGGAGAGTCAATGAACCCATGAAAAACAAGATATTTAGGTCTAAAGAATATGTACGGAGTTTAAACCTCCTAACTTATACGGTTTAAAAAAAAGATAGGGGGGAAGGGACTTAAAACTCACCCTGTATAAATTAGCAAAATTAATTAAGGAATTAGGAAGTAATGAATTAATAAAATATTAAAGGAAAATATGAGGAAGAATTACAGCTCAAAAATGTATACGATCTTATTGACAAAATAAAAAGATTTTAATGTTATGTCACATCACACTCTAGTATTAGTAATCTCTACACTAACGCACGCATTGATAAAAAATTAGAAATAATATCGGATGGGCTATTTGAACATTCCTACTTATTATCAGAAGCTATAAATGAACGTATAATTTTGTTGAAACAGGTATTAAAACAAAATTATTGTATATTCCTTGACAAATGTTATTCTCAACCTGGTTGACTAGCAATTATTCAACTTTCTCAGGTCTCTTATAGGAATTGTATGTCAGTTACATAGAAAATAAGTTATTGCTTTCCGACAGTACAAAATACAAGAAAAATATTGTGTCTACCACATGTACATGGACGGCACTCTGATATTATTTCATGGCGACAACTGACAGTTAAAAATTGTTCAAAATTATTTGAATAGAATAATGCCCAAACTAAAATTCACACTTGAAATAAAAAAAATACTTCACATTTGTTATCTACTCTTGACAAAAAATTAAGAACATTATATTATAATATTTATAAGATAGTCTACTGCGTAATATCAAATAGTTAACAACCGCTAAAAAACAAAAGGTTGCAGCATACAACTTTTTAACATATACTCGTAGACTGTCAAATGTCGTATTGAGCCATTAGAACTATAGCAATGAGTTAAATATAATAATAGATATTAAAAAGGCTACAAAACTAGCATGTTGAAAACGAAAACGTTGCAAATTGGCCAGGGAGAAAAAATATATAGAAAGCTACAAGAAGCAAAAAGAATTACTAATACATTGAAAACTTATGTTTGTCATCTTCTGACTGAAAAATTCTCTCTTATAAGCAACAAAACATCTGTAAAAAAAATTTAAAATCCCAAATGATATACCATATCTTTAGGCCAGAGTATATAGAGCACACAGGTTGATCGTTAGACACATGGTAAAAGGAAAACCGACCTGACCCAGATTGTTTAAAACAAAAAGCGTACAACTGTAGAACTCCGATATTCAAGAGATGAACCAAGGTCTCACAGTGCGACACGTTTGTGTGAAATGGATTATGTTAAACACATTAGACGGATATGGCATACTGTATACATGGCATTTAATAACAAAGATGATAAAGATGATATTTTAAATTAAAAAATAAATGTGCATTACAATAAGGTTTTGTGGTCTTCACATTAAAAAACTTGGTTCAGCTGTTACTACTGTCACTACTGATAAAACCAGGTGCAGTGCAGGGCTAAACTGTTTACGTCGCGATATGATGTTGTGCCGTGTATATGTAGGCCTACAAAATGTTAATGCCGCTTTGTAAAATGAATGTTTCTTTATTGTGTTGTGTGTTTAAATGTTAACTACAAAAACTACAAAAATTCGGTGGATCCAATTTTATGCTGATGTCCGTTGAGTAATATTCGAAGCATGTAACTTTTGACACCTCCCGGTTATTGTTGGATTATATGGAATTCGGAATACTTATTTAATTGTACATTTATCCCAAAAGGGGTCTAAACAATGAGTATATTACCTTTCAAAACTACAACATGAAAGTATTTATAAAATGTATATATTACTTCCACGAGAGAAAATAACAAATCGGTTACTCAAAGTACACGAACTATATAGAGACATGTAAAGCAAGAACAACTTATTATAAAAGGGCCTGGAGCATTCTGAATGTCATCGCTTCTCCAGATCTAAGGTAAATACTTTCTTGTAGAATGGCAAAATATATGTCTGTATAGACAAGTAGGAAGAACGTGTATTCAAATTTAATTGTCAGAAGCTTTTGAACAACTTCATATCAATCCTTTACCGTCTCATTATTTTTAAAATATTTTCTTAAATGTCTAGAAATATCTCGTGCACACACTTATTTGTATCATATTTATAAGTTCATCCGTCTCAGAGATTTTACTTTATCTTAAATCTGACAATAGCTTATTAGTTTAAGATACATATGTCAATGTCAATTTAAAATCCACATTCCTGTTATTTTCTTAATTTCTATCCGGAATATACTGAAGTCTTAGTACGATAAAGTGTAATGTAGAAACATTTTGTTATGTGATAACCTGGAAAGAGGTGAATTGCTAATTCCCTTCATAAGCGTATCAATAAAAATTGAAATACAAATATTATCATCATAGCCTCTACAAATATAACTAACTGAATTTGAATCATAGGTGTAAAGAGAGCGTGGAGCACATTATATGGGCTTTCAGCTCTTTGTAATTGAAAGTTAAGAATATTTTTTATAATTTTAAAGTTTTCGTCAGACTTTGGTATATATCAGTTCTATGCTATACTATTTATCAACAAAAATAATTGTACTCTATTTAAAATCTGATATGGGGTAGTTAAATGAAGATTTATATTGATTTAGGGGACAAAATGTCAAAGTGCTTTACTTGCCTTGCTTGTCACAAGACGATTGTACTAAATACTTGCCGCAATAGTTAAGAAAGGGCCTGGGATTTATTAACACTATCACCAAAATATAGTCGTACTAAGAATCCTTTTTGGCTCCTGGATCCTAAGTTACCACTCATTTAGGATGTGTCCACTAATGAACCCTGTTCTTGTTGTGTTTTAAGAGCCATAACATAAAAGCGTAACAAATCATACACGGACTTATTCATCGTTCCCGCATTTCTATACATTTAACAGAGTCATCATCATATACAGTATGTGGTTTCATTTCGTCAGTATATTTCTAAGTACAAACTGACAAAAAGTTTTCAATTACATACTTTGGTTAATTCTAATAATTTGGACACTATTGGAATAACATTATAAAAACATGTAAAAATATGAATATATTATGATGGTACAATATTAATTTTTAAACATATCTATTTATTTACTAGTAATAATTTCTAGACATATTTACCTTCCATCATTTATGTGAAAGGATACTTTTGAATCTGCATTTAATTTCAGTTGGAATATTTTACTTTTAACATGCTTTACTTAAAGAAGTATTGTCGTAGGCTCACTCAAGGGTTGTAAATGAATCTGGTACAAGTATTGAATTAAATTAAATTTACTAAATATTAAGAAACGATAAAACGTTTCTTGAAAGTTATAGAATAAAGAGCACATAAAGTTCCATAAACGGAAATACGAAACATAGGAGAAACGTGGTAACGTATTTAAAAGTGAGGTTTGACATGTACGTCAACTATTACATTCTGTCCCACTCTCCTTTCAACACTACCGACCGTAACTGAATTAAACACAGGTGGTTCCTACTGGATAAACCTACTAGTATTTACTTATATTAATACTGTTACATATGTTCTTATAGTAGGAAATAGAAAAATATTCGTAAGTAAAGTAAAAAGTTACATCAATGAACTGACGTGTATATATTATATCTTGTATTTCCTTCCAAGGATTATTGCAATGTGATAGGGGGAAAATGTAATTTAAAACTGTGTGGTTTTATAAAATATTCAAACTTTAATTGGTCACCAAATTTGTTAGAGTAATATTAGAGAATTCTAGTTTGCGTAATTCTTCTTCTTTTAATAATACCTTTAAAATGAGGTGTCACTTGCTAGGAGCTTCTACTAAAAACGTTTTACTTACCCGCAAAATACGCCATTTTTTGTGGGGTAAGTCAAAAATCTTTTTGCGTCAAAAACCTCCTCATTTAGTTAACATAAACTTCATCAAATTAAATCATTCCATCTATATTCATAAGAAAGTTAATAGGAGGGGAGGGACTTTTAAGACCCCCCGTATATTTTATTTCAATATACTTTGAAATCTTCTATATTGTGTATTTAATAAATTTAACATAACCGTACGTAAGTAAATCATACCAAGGTTTGTTCAATTTGAGAAATGGAACCACACATTTCATAACGCTATTTATAAATCTCCTTCTGTTAATCTTAATGTCAAACCTATACAAATGAGTATTGTTAAACCACAATACACTTCCTACAAGAGTTATGTAGCTATTGTGCTCTTGCGCCATGGCCTTATAAACTATTGTCTCCATTTAAACCAACTGGACATTGTTATTTATGTGGAAACTGAGATAGCCTTAACTGTTGTTTGGATTACTTTGGATTTATGGTAACCATTCAAATAAATGAAAATATCAATACACGTAATTATATTTAATTAGACAAAACATTTAGTTATTGCACACAGGAATAATATTTTTTGTTAACAACAGCAGAATGATAATATAATTTTAAAGGAGAGTTATGAACCTCTCTATACGATAAAAAAATAAGCAGAAGGAATGTGGAGGCATGAGAAATGTATTTTATAAAAAGGGTTCTATGAATCTATAAATGGTGATTAGTTACAACCTATATAGGTTTGTGATATTGTCCAGTAGTTGATGCCATATCTAATTAATCGTATAACTACTTGCTACATCTTTTATATTAAACATTATTGTATAACAACTTACATGTGTCACACTGTAAGGAGAATTTAATATAGTTAATGCTACATTGCTTTTTACACCATCATTATGGATAAGGTGATCGATCACCTTGCGTTCATTGGTAACTTTGTGTTACGTAAACTCTTACAGCACTAGACTCCTAAGTTACTTCCCCTATTGTAGTTTGCATTCTTATTGGTAAAACTCCCAACCCTATTTACAATTGAATCGGTGACATGTAAAAGGGTAACATTCCATTTAGTCTATTTTCGGATATGTCAATTAAATTGAATAACATTTTTTCTGTTTACATTAGGAAAACATGTTTAAATAAAAAGATGTAGATATTGAACTCATATTTAACTTTTCTTATATTAATATCTGATTTTGAAGATCGTCACCTAGTTATTATGTATTTTATGGATGGAATGTTATTCTTTTAGAAATCAATGAAATAAAAAGATTTTTAATTTAAAAAAACATTGTTTTACTTACAATAAACTTTATGTTGTGTACTAAAACATTAAGTATATTACATTTAAATCTATTTCAAAAATACTTTTGTTTGACCTATTTTTTAAATGCTTGAAAAGTTTATTTTTTGATATAGTTAAGTTTTCCTATTCATCGTAGTCACTTTCACTGTGGTTTTCCTGCACATTCCCCTCCAAAGGTATGGACTGGTCCCAGAGCCAAGATCTGCTGATAGAATGTGAGATGGTCTTCTGGAACATAGCGAACTATTTTTCGAACATGCAATACTTTTTTGGCCTTTACTGGTAACATACCTTGGTATGCTTGTGCGGTTGGAAGGTTTATTGATCCTGGTTTTTTTTTAGCTGGAAGGTGCCTGATGCTATTGAATCAATGAAAGGGCGAGCTATAACGTATCCAGGCCTTTAGAGCTGTACTCAAAGTGGTTGTACTTATTGATGGAGAAGTCTTCAAGTTTGTCAATACTTTTTGTGGTATTCTTGAAAACTGTAGGCCACCAGTTTTTGAACTCGATAAAGTCATTGTATTGTAAACTCTTCACGACAAACTTCGGATTTTTCACTTTAGCACTTTCAATGATTTTCATTGTACTGTATTGGTGTGTACACTCTATCAAACTTACGGATAGCACGTTTAACTGTAGCAAAGTCACGGTCGCAAGGTAGGAAGCTGTGACCACGAACCGGGAAATAGTGATGAATTGTTAAAAAGCGGGCAGTCATAGTTAGTGTCATTAACATTCTTATAAGTGTGTGGTTTCGGTTCTGCCCACCACAAGCATCACTAAACACATAAAATTCCTTTACTTCTGGGGGTACTTTAGTGTTTATGTAATCAAGAATCATACTACACACTTCATTTGGACCTGTTTTACCGGAACCCTCATGGTATGTGTAAAAAACAGCTTCATTGGTTGTTTACGTTGTGCACAGAAAATACATACAATCATAGTTTTCTCAAGTAAAATATTTATTGTACTGGGAAAGCAGGCAATGGAACATTTTGCATGAAATCGAAAGAAAAAGCCATTGCATCTTCTTTATTTTCACATACTGCTGAAATGCTCCTGCATTTTTTTGTAGAACTTGTTGGCCCGTCTCTTGTAAACTAGCATTTCTGCTGCCGCTGCCAACTTAGCGTTATCATTCAAGGAAGATCTCATTTTTTTGTTAAAGTTCTCACGCTGTGAACACACATCAACTTAAGGGCGTCCAAACCTATAACCGTAGTCCTGTTTGTATTTGTTTAGAAAATACTCATACTTTACTTCATTTGTCAAATTAGGATATTTTTCAAGAAACATATCATGGAGTTTTTTTACAGTTAGAGTTGCATAAAAAATAGGAAACCGTCTTAGACGAGTGATGTGAAATTTTTTTTGGATACGATTCGATATGATGTTTTATTTTCATTAGAATGTCATCTGATTTTCTAGGTTGATTACCATAAAATCCTCTTTTGTCGTTGGGCAATTCACCCTTATGAAGTAGATTAGTTAAACGTTGAAGTACCTTGTTACTAATGATGTGCAAACTCATAAAAGCTTTTCTGTATACTTCAACTTTGGTATTTCCTTTCATTACAAAATAACTAAAGGAAGACAAAATTTGCTTTGAAGAATGATTTTTTCGTCTACGTCGTTGAAAATCATGTCGGTTAATTAAACCCATTAAGAAAGTGTCAGTTTAATTTTTTGGTTTCCCACTATACACCAACTTTAGTATGTTGGACTTGTGTTCAACTCAAAAATCATCAGTACACAGTTTGCGACATTTACAATCAGGTCATGTCTTCTTCTGTTCTATCAGTTTACCTGCAGAAGTGACAAACTCTTGTCCTTGCCTTCTCGCCCTTTTCTCTGCATTACGTATATTTCCACTCCATCTTCTTTTCAATGAACTATCTTCATTGTAAAGAAGAAGATAGTAAAGAAAGAGTCTGAGTCAGCCATATCACCAAGTTCACTTATCAAAATTAAAACAAGTAATGATAAAAACAACACTAGAACTAACCAACGACTTAGCATTAACCTTACTTTGCTGGTAAACTCACAAGCTCCAATGAGGCAAAATAAAACAGGTGATCTGCAATTCAGCTACTAACAGCTGATACAATTATTTAAACAAAGACCTACAACAAAATTAAATGCAATGCTAATGAATAAGTTATACAATGCAAAACACACCTACATTGGAATGTTATCCTTTTACATCTCAATAATGGAACTGTTTCTCATGTGAGATTTAAAAAGATAACATTCTAGGAATTTTATCCTTTTAAATATCAGTTGAAAAAAGATGATTCCATAGCAACCTTTATTGTGGAGGAATATTATTGTTCTTCTTCTCACTTGATAGACCTTTGTTAGACCAAAACAATGGCTATCTCAGTTTAATTTCAGCAAAAATGGAAAGTTACCCTTTTACATCTCACCGGTTCAATTTATCCAATAGAAGCAGTGTTCACTAGGCTGTTAAGACGGTAAAGCTTTAAATGCCCCCGGTATCAAATTGTTGGTTAAAATGTTAGGTTCTCTAGAAAACTACTTCTCCTACAAGTAATTTTAAACAGTTTTTCTATACCAATATACCCTACTGACATCACGTCCTCCTGAATTGATAACAGAATACGAGACATAGTTCGGAGGAAGGGGTATTTGAAACAGATATTTGTAATGTTCCCTACTTACAAATACAGTTGAAAGTTAAAGAGACGTATCTGTATGACGTAGATATACTTAATATTAAGTATCAAAATCAATGTGAATGTTGAGTTTAGCTTCAGTTCACCTTCCTCTTCGTGCAAATTCCAAAATCAACTGCGCACCTAATGTGGCAATGAGAATACATTTTTCACTATATTACACTATATACTATACTTTCAATATATACTATATTTTGTATTACATGGATCTATGATGATGGTAAGATGTAAAGATTTCATTTAAGATTCTTTGTGGCCGACTTTTTGATATCGTAGCATTGTTAGGTCGAGAATGCTTAGTTGCTTTACCGTCCTTAGAGACGTCTAAACATAAATTCTAAACATGTTATTGCACTCAATTGTGCCCCTGATGAGACACTAAGAATACCTCTTCACCTAGATTACAGTATATATTGGAGTCTAATTGTCTTTGACATTGAAACGACGTTAGGAAATCATTTGAGTTTCATTACTGACTTTTACTGTATCTATTCAGGCGAACTTGACTCCAGATCCTTGGGTTTAGGTCAGCGGCAGTGTCAATTCCGGACCCTGCACTAAGAGAAGGTGAACTGGAGATAAACTAAATATTAAAATATATAAATAATTACTCTACTTAAATTTATATATAATAAAATAATATAATCACGCAATATGTTACATTTTATTATGAAAGCTGCGTTTCCTGATTTCTAATATAAAAATAATTTCGCACTTCTGGGAAAGAATTACCATTGCTCATGACATATAATAGTACATGAGTCGAGATCCTACTTGCATTGTACAAGTGTGATTCAGAATTGATGAAATAATTTGAGGAGCTTAGGTAATATACGAAGACTATTTGACCGAAGATAGCGACTTTAATTCTAGTAAACTCATTGACTGACGGTGGTATGACCGTTATTTACCTCTGTCTAATAGTTTAAAGCGTTTTAAAGCGAAAAAAAATCATGAAATTGAAGGATAAATTTATGTTTTTCAACCCTTGCAAAACTATCTTAGTTCAACCCCCACAAAAACTGGCTGGCGTTAGGTTTCATTCTTAAGTAAAATTTTTCATTGATATAAACTAAAAGATTCTACCTGTACTTATGCAATGCAAGTCTGTTCTTGCCTTTTACAACATAATGTTAATAATAAATCATAAAATTTGATCCATGAGCGAATCTTTTTATTTCTATGATTTTCAAGTTTATATTCTTTTAATTAAGATTAAAATATATTAATATTGGGTTCGCTAACAACATAAAATAGATTTTATTAAAGTAGAACATGCACTATAAATATTTGCTTAATTTTAAGAGGTATTATTAGATACAGCAAATTACAGCAATGGAACTCCGAGAGGTAGGAATATAAAGAGATCTCTCACCTGATCAAGCGGTTCCCACGATCCAATTTCCTGCCAAATCCCACAATAATGGCCATTACTTCAACTTGCCCGCAGACTTGATTTATCTTATTGTCGGAGTGGTACATCTGTTCTGCAAATAGGCCTTCAATTTACGTATTTCTCAAATTGATATAAGGTTATTTAGAACATTGACAAAATATAACAGTTTATAAGGAAGGTAATTTACACTGCGATTACGTTAGTTGAAACCACTTTGAAACACGTATCTAAAAATACGCAGCAAACCCATTTTATTAGGTCCAGATCGTTTCAAAATGTATGGAAGGAAACATATAATGTTTCAGCGAGAATAATAAAAAAAACATATTTACAAAAGACCTGATACTCTAAAAGTAGAAATTATTATTAGTTTTAGTGAACGGCAGTAATCTTTTTTATTTTCTTGTTTATGTCAATATATTCTCTCGTTTATGTTTCAGAAAATTTTTAAGGAATGTAATTAACAGTTTATTTAATTAAATTTTTTATTTTTCATTGCTGACCATTATTTGTGTATTGTATTCATAAATTTAAATAATAATTGGCCCTAATCAGTGAAGCCTCCACTCAAAGGGCTAGAAAAAAATAATTTCGGTTTGTGTGTCAACACAATTTTTGGAGAAGCAATTTAGTTAATATAAACTGAAAATTTTGCATGATTTACTTATAAATCTTCTACATAAGTAAGATCTACTTGGATAATGATACATTTCTCTCTTTGTAATTTGGATGAGTGAAAATATTTATATTGGTCTTGTGAGTAACCACGATGTCAAAGATAAAATCGTGTAATAAGTTTATTTGTAAACAAAATTCGTACACTCGTATGGCATTAAAACACTTTTATAGTAACACATGTATCCTAATGAAATAAACTATTTAATTTAAGTTTCGAATGCAATCTCATTTTTAGTGTTTTTGGTAAGTCACGGTGGGTGTGGCGTACTCGTACCTTCGTTTCAATACAAAATAACTTTTGTTTATGTGGGCATATTCAGCAAACGGTTTGGTTTTCACATGATCAAAGTCTCACAATTTTTATAACAGGCTTCCAAAAAGTTTTAATTCATATGCTTTTCAAATTGTTTTTAACTAGACAGCATCCTAGATTAGGAAATGGGTCAATAATTTTATATCGACCTTAGTATGTTTCTAAAACTATAGAGCACTTAAAGATTTCATTTTCACTATTATCGTCAACTCAATACCAGTAGATTGTTTATCATTCAATTACTGTCCCGTACACAGAGCTATCAGCATCGACTGATCTTGACTCACTAGAAAAAGGGGGCTATTATAGATAGGTAGAAAGGAATTCAATCTTTGCAGCTCCTCGAGCAACGGACTTCACTAAATAGTCATCATGACAAATCAGTTAAATAAGATGATGAAAATATCTCATAAGAACACTTTGCTTTTTATTCCATAAGTAGATTAAGAATGTATTCAGCTAAGAATAAAAGCAAACTATTTTTGACCTACATATAGAATTGTAATGCTCACTCTATCAAGTGACTTATTAAAGTCAGTATGAATACCATCCACCTCACAACTTTTACCAAGTATATAAAAAAAACAGATAAGTTGAACAAGTTATAGGTCCATCAGGCGAAATCGTGCTGATGTGAAAGAATAATACTCTTACGACTTACACTTAGGAGTATAATTGTCTGAATACATTTGAGAATTGTTATTCAAATAAGACCTTATCTCTTTTCCAAAACCCTAAAAAACTGGAAAGCTTAATTTATACTTCAGAACTGAAGGGATGATACTAGCAGTATGATCAAATTATGAAGACTAAAGAAAAAGTTATTCTAGTATAATAGATCCTTTATGCTTAAATTATTTAAGGGTGACTATGGGGAGAGAAGACCACACATTCTTTCATCAGACTGATAAACAAAAAACTTACTATAAAATTGTTTTACGTTATAAGTATGTTATCATTTAAATACAATAATTACAAATAGGGTTTTTTTAATAAACCAATTTAAATTTATATAACCTATTCAGATTGACTTTATTAAAGTAAAAATTTGCATTGTTTTATCTTTGTTGAAATGTTTAATAAACGTACTAAACAAGAAAAGCTGAAGTATTATTTAGCTTTCAGGTAAATAATGAAAGTAATTCTTTTGAAATATCCACTATAGCTCTTCTTTTACTAACTCTATTAAGATAAAGAACACCAATTTTCGTGAAATCACCTTTCAAGAATAAGTAAATTCTCTCCATTTCTCAGTTTGAATGCTTCACATTAAGGCTTACTCGTATAATATTGTTAAAAACAAGACTTTTTTAAACTAGCTCTCTCAATCATAATTTTTTCAATTACGTACAATTTTATTTAAATTGGTAAACAATAAAATTGTATTACTTTGGAAATCATCATGTCTAAATTGCGTCTTAAATATTAATTTTACATCTTTAATTTAATAAGCCTTTTTAATCATTCAAATCGTAGACTGAAATCTGTGCAAGGGTTGATCGTATGAGATAAATATTTTTTGTTATCTATTTACGATTACATAACACTTAGAACTTTAACTAATTTGTCTCTGATGCACATAAAAGCAAATGTCTTAAAATATCTTTAAAATGTATCTTAAAATGTATTTAAAATGTCTATGTTTAGAAAATAAATATAAATAGCTTAGGTGTGTACTCAACATACCAGTTTTTATTTAAACATACCTAATAGTTTCTACAATATTCCATAGTTATAAATAATTGTTACAAAAATCTTAGGTTGTATTGTCCTGCTCTATAAATATTTATCATAATTATATTATAAAACTTATCACAGTGTCTTAAGAAAACAGTATTAATTAAAATATATTCTTCAAATACTGATACCTTTATCGAAGCCTTCAATTTGAATGTCGAAAAAAATGCATTTTAAACCTTTCCGTTCCGTGTAGTTGTAGAAAAGTTTTGCAACTTGTTAGAAAGTAAAAAAATGGACAATAGATTTGAGAAATTTCATGCTCACCAATTTTAAGTAAAACTCCTATAAACAACTTATTTCTGTAAATAATTACAACATTTTGAGAGTAAGTTAATGACACCCTAAACTTTAAAATGGTGCATTTTGAATACGTAACTGTAGAAATTTTCAATGTATAAGAGTAGCTTAGAAATTTAAAAGAGGTCCAATAATATATAATTATTTATGAAATTAAAATATGAATACAGTAATATTTTTACGTATGAATACGTAATGATTTATATTACAAGAGATTTTCGTTCAATCTAAAAGTTATCAATATTGTTAAGTCAGAATAATTATTTTCAATAAATATGGTTTTAATTTATTAATCAACAGGTTCAATTTATTGTCAGTTTAAAAACTGGAAAAATTATAAATGTATTGAAAGTGTTACTAAATAAACATAAATAAAGTAGCACGGAGAACTCCGACTTTGATATCGAGAATTTATTTTTTTCCAACTAGAGAAGCACTTGTTAAGAACTTTACACTTTACCTTAGGCTTCAATGCGTTTACTGTAACTGGCATTAACTTCGAGTCGGTCAAAGCTCAAAAACCCACCCTGTCCTCCGTCAGGGCACATAACAACCATATTCATCGTCAGTAATAAAAATACAATTATTAATCTCATAAATATTTAGAACATAGATCTATTTAAACAGTATGATACTTACTAATAGGTTAGTGAGATTCATTTTGAGAAATTTTATATATTACATTATGTATCTATTACCAATATATGAAGAACAGTGTATAGTATAAATAAATTAGGAACGCATCTATGATTTAAATTATATTTTAGCAGTGATTTCTGTAACCAAATTGATGAATGAAAATAGCGTCAATGAAAATAAATGCAGGATCAAAATAATAATATGTTGTGCTCATACTCGTATATTTACATTTTACTGTAAGGTCATTTGTTATAAAATTACCTGTTCAGTACTTATTTCTTAGTTAACGGCTGGTGTTGTTACTGGCCCGAGAGATGACGTCACCGACTCGCAGCCCCTTCTCCAACCCCTTCAAGATAAGAAGACGCGGCTCTTTATTCTCTCCGCAGGCGGGCGTACTGGACACACGCTGCTGCCCGCATTCCACCCCAATACATGAACAGTTTCACGTTTATACAGCTCTATTTTGTTTTTATGTATTTCAAGTCAATATAGTTACTTTATTTACCCTCTCGGAGTGAATCATTCCCCTTGTTGTCCACCGCTCTCCATCTACAAGACCTACCCAAGACTTCTGGTGATCCTGGACTCCCCGCTGCCCTGGCCGAGGACCTCGACGACCCCGTTCTACGAGACTCCCCCAAGGTACATCACCAGTCGTTTTTATTTCGGCTTTACCGCGGTTACGGCTCTTCCTCAAAGACCGTACATTTGGTCCTTCGAGCCGGATCAGCTGGTCCTATACGAACGCTTCAGTTTCATGCAAAAAAACAGTCCACTAAGTTTTAACATTTAATTTGAGTTCAAATCAAAACTCAACCGCCTCATGAAACAAACCTGATTAGCATTAAAAATAAAATTAGCATTTAAGCTAAGTTTCGTGAACTGAACTATAGAGCCAGACAGACAGGTACAGAACTGCAGGTTATGTTTATTGATTTGCGCTGCTTATCGGCCGCTATGTGATTGTCGCTCAGCTGATCGAGTATAGGTTGGGACACACATAACCGCACCGCGCCCGACACGTGAGTCGGCCGAGTTTCGGTGCGGGCTCGGGCTCGGTTACCGCGAGGCACACTTGTCCGTACGCTGTCCGAGCGTAACGATCTCACTGCTTGTAAATAGAGCGTATGTCTTTTGTATTTTCGGAGTGACGGATAATATTTGTGCAATTTATGAATTTTAAAAAAATATTTTAAAGTCAGGCTCACCATTTTTCGAAATTGTATAACGAAAAATTACATAAACAGAGAGTTCGTAATCATTTAACGAAAGCTGTGATATTCCTTGGGTAGTAGACTTCATATTCTGTCAGTCTTGTTCTTCAGTTATTTTCACAAATAAAAAGATATCATACAAGTAATAACTCATATATATATATATATATATATATATATATATATATATATATATATATATATATATATATATATATATATATATATATACGTGGTGGATTATATAATGTGTATTATTGGAAGTTTTTTTAAGAATGATCAACTAAAATATACTTCGATGGAATGGGTGATTGTACATTTTATTTCCTTGTAAGTAAGGAATATAAACTAAATACCATAAAGATACTGTAAAAACTATACTGTAACCTGTATAGAATGTTAGAAATCATTCATTGATATATACTGTAACACCAAATAAACAGTAACATTGTAAACTGTAACATTACATAAAAAGTTAACTTACTATTTAAGTTAGACATTCAAGTTATTCCGTATTGTAAAAGGTTTAATTTAGAGGCTATTGCTTTAAAATACATATCATATTTCATTTTATTATGTACTTCTTGTTTTTGAAACCCACTACAACGATTAGTTGATTTAATCAAATTTAGATATATTCCCATAATAAGTTACTAATGTTTAATAGATTTGAGTATATAAAAGAGGTTGAGCATTTAAACATTTAACCTATTGCAGCGTATGGAGGCGAAGCAGCGGGCACGTGTTTGCGCCGCATGAAATTTGTATCTGCTTTATACCTCGTTTCTCGACAAACTGTTTACTCCAAAAATTTATAAAAAATACTACGGTAAAATTTGGTTTATTATCTCAAACTTTCTCGCAGACGAAAACTCGCCTGACCAATAAATAAAAAAAGTAGCAGCCGACTCATTATTTCATGTTCATCGCCAAAGCTCAATTTGGTTTTAATTAATTAATATTTATTTTATAGCACTTGTAATAAACTTTTAAAATATTTATCTACTACATCGTCATTGCCATAGTATTGACTACAAAATTGTGAAATTTCAAGTTTTTATCCCAACTCTAACTGTATAATCCAACGGTGTTAATGAAAAGCGGCGAATTAAAATGTATACTCGCTACTATTTTCGTACTAAGAAACTTTATTGTAAATAAATTATTTTTATTTGACCTTTAATGCAGTTAAAATAATAAAACGTACAAAATTTCATAGAAACATTGTAAATTTGCCCATGCGAAATACCGGGATAAATTTTACCAAATAAATCCAATACATTACATAATTCTAATTTAGTTATTTAAAATTACTTAATATACAACATAGTTTTATAATTACTTATTATTAGAACAATATAAAATACCAACTGATGTAATTTTATTAGCACAATAAGAAAATATGACCAGTTTACTCTAAAAAATATTTCCAATACTTTTTATCAATAAATTTGATTTTGAATTTCAATAAAATACACTACAAACAGTATATTTTGTATTACTTTAACACAAGAACGTTTAGTGTGAGGCCATAGTTTGCCATGTTGCAGATAGTTTTATAATAATGGGTAAAACATAGTAAATATTAGTAAAATATATAATATAGTCAATAGTCAAGTATTTATTGCGGAGACAAAGAGTACAATTGTATAGCAGTACTAGAGTAACATGTTTATTTTCCGTACTTGAAAACTATATTGTAAATTAATTATTTTAATTTTAAGTATATTGCAGTTAAAATAATAAAAAACGTACAAAATGTCAGCGCACGATGTAGGGTTAGTATACTAAATAATTCAATTAAATAAAACGTTTGCTGAAATATTTTTACAAAGAAGAACGCAAATGTGACCAACTCTTTTTAAATTTATAATTACCCTCTCCAAGCTCCAAATTGTCAGCAATTTTCTTCCACACTTTCTCCTTGTATTCTGTATTCCGATATTTGTCATTCGACTGGTCATAAACTACAGGAAACTTCCTTATTTCTTCAATAAGTTTTCTCCACATCCATGGCTGATGCCGCTCAAAAGAGATCTCTCAGACCGCAACCGTGCCCGTCAAAATTCAAACCTGAACTATCGGGTGACGGTGCGGCCACGGTGCGGCCACGACGGTCTGGTGTCGGTGCGGACGTGTCTGAACTTGCAGGTTAAATACTGCGCAGCAATTGTTTCACCGTGTGACGGCCAACACAATCGGCCGACTCACGTGTCGGGCGCGGTGCGGTTATGTGTGTCCCAACCTTATTTCTGTCCGCCGACCGGACGCTCTTATCTATTTTGAGCAACTTATCTGTCAGCTGTTTCTATTTAAAACTAATAATTTTCTATCACTGAGGGAATCATTCTTATTTTCTTAATCACTCACTATCTAATATTATTTCTGTGTCAATGTTTTGTTTGAAGATTACTTGTTTTATTTTTGTCAAGGTTTACCTAAATTAGTTTGTAAGCAGGTTTAATTTAGTAAATAAGGATTCTGTCTTATGTAGGGTGTATTTCACATTTTGTATTTAATTAGTGTTTGAAAATATGGCTACTAAAAAACTAGAACAATGTGTGAAAAAGAGAGAAAGGTATATTTTCAAAAGTTTACAGCTGTGTTTTGATTTAATCAAGGAACTTCCAGGTGAAACTAATGATTTTTGTCGCTAGGTATTCAAATTTAAAAGTCTTTGTACTCAGACTTTTGAAAGCCCTTTCAGAACAGATGGATAATCTTAATCTTGAATTAGATGACCCCAAGGACACTGTAGATTACTAGTTCCGCCTTCAAGCAGTTTGATACCATGTACTATAAATGTAAAGCCACCTATGATGTTATTGTAGCTACTAAGACTAAAACTGTCGATGTAGATCTCTCACAAACCTCACTTGTAAAACCTAAGCTTCCGCAAATAGATATAAGTAAGTTTGGTGGACAGTTAGAGCAGTTTAACTCCTTCAGATCTCTGTATGATAATTTAATCCACAATACCTCCATGGCCCCTATTGAAAAGTTTAGTTATTTAAAAAGCTTACTTGAAGGCCCTGCTCTGGGCATTGTTGAAGCCATACCCTTTGATCCAGCTAACTACACTCTAGCCTATGACACTCTAGTGGAACGCTACACTAATCCACGCCTCCTAGCTAGTTTTTTATCTTAATTAAAAATACTTGATCAACAACCTGTAAAGACCCCTAGTCTAAGTAGCCTAAGACAGATCGTAGATGTGTTTCACATAAATGTTCAAGCATTGAAAAGTCTTAATATCAGTGACTTGTCTGGTTTTATGCTCTTGCAACTAGCTTTACGCCCTCTTAGACAATAATACTAGAAAAGCGTTTGAACTAGAAGTGAAATCCAAACAGTTTCTTATATTGGAAGACCTTATGGAGTTTCTTCGCGCTCAGTGTACCGTCTATGAACTCACCAAAGAAACACACAAAGCTAGTGTAGTTACGTCAAGACCACCCGCACCCCTTCCCCGCAAGGCGTTGTGTTCTCAGCTCAACACGGTGTTTCACATTCAGAGAAGACTAAACTCGTCGCCTTGTCGCCCTGCCTCTCAGTGTCCTATGTGTAAAAATAACCATCAACTTTACCGCTGTGACCAGTTTATTGCTTTGCCCTTACATGAACGTTATAATTCTGTGCGCTCATTTAAACGATGTTTTTCATGTCTTGGGTCACACCATGTGTCTGCGTGTACTTCAAATGCGAGTTGTAGATTTTGTAAAAGTAAGAAAACATCACTCTCTACTCCATGACAAGCGGGTCTCCACTCCGCCGCCCGTCCACTCAGACGCACCTCACTCTCACATCTCTACACCTGCGTCACCCCCCTCAGTAGTCGGCGCTTCCGCCGCCGTGCCTACACCTCAGACAAACCGCACCCGTTCAAACACTGTCCTGTCAGTCTCAGCGAACTAACACAAGAAATGTTGCTTTGTTAGGCACCGCTCAAGTACTCATTCAAGACGATTTTAGGTCATTGGCAAACGTGCAGAGCTGTCATTGACGGAGGTAGTCAAATCAACTTTGTCACTCAATCATTAGCTCAGACTTTACGACTACCTATCAAAAGGTGTAATGTTAACATTTCAGGCATTGGTCATCAATGTGGCATAAACACAAAAGGCCTCGTTACTTGCAACATAGCCTCTCGCTACAACAGCGACGTCCAACTACAGTTGGATGCAGTTATCATTTCTAAGATAGCATCTAATCTTCCTACAGCCCCGCTTTCAGAATCTCTAAGGCAGAGATTCAATTCTTTGAATCTAGCAGACCCTGAATTTATTCATCCTGCTAAAGTTTGACATTCTCTTTGGAGCTCAAGCTTTCACAGACATGCTTACCAATGAACTTTCCATCATCAAAGGGCAGCCTACCGCGCTGCACACAATATTTGGTTGGGTATCTCATGGGTGATGTCCCATGGAATCACCTTCTCACCAACGAAACTCTCTCTTTGTTTCATCGTCTCTAAGCACTGATCGACTCCTTGAACAATTCTGGGAAATGGAAGAAATCAATTTTCCAAAACCCCTCAGTCCCGCTGATCAGTTCTGTGAAGATCATTATCAATCAACCATCTCTAGAGACGAAACCGGGGACGATATGTAGCCTCATTACCCTTCAAAAATGGCGTCCCCTCTGACCTAGGCTCCACACGAGAAATAGCTCTTAGCAAGTATCTCCAACAGGGAAAGACGGCTTGAAAGAAAGCCGGGAAATCTCGCTCATTATTCAGACAATTTACAAAACTATGTTGACCTAGGTCACATGTGTCTCGCCCCTCAGCCCTCTCCATATGTCCTCACACATCACGGAGTTGTAAAAGAATCATCTTCATCTTCACCTCTCCGAGTTGTCTTTAACGCCTCTGAAGTAAGTGACACGAATCAGTCTCTTAATAAATTGCTGTTGACGGGACCCAAGCTCCAAGCCGACATCGGAACTGTTATCTCTATGTTTCGATTGCACCCCATCGCTCTGACATGCGATATAAAAACAAAATGTATCGAGCCATAAAAGTTGCTCCTTCTGACCGCAAATATACCAACATTTGTTTTGGCGTTCTGACCCTTCTGGCCCTGTCCAAGAATGGGAACTTCAACGATTAACTTTTGGTCTCTCATCAAGCCCTTTCATCGCCCTTCGAACTTTGAAGCAACTAGTTCTCGACGAAGGTCCTAACTACCCCAATGCTGCAGAAGTGCTAAACTCGTCCTGCTACATCGATGACAATCGTCTGTGGTGCCTCTTCGGAACACGCAGCCCTTCAATTGTTTGATGAACTCAATCAACTCTGCGTATCTGGTGGTTTCGAACTTCACAAATGTGGCTAGTTCAAGTGTTTCCGTTCTCAACACCAATCCCTTCTGACCACAGAGAAAAGACCACATCCCCTTGGATCCATTCACTCCATAAAAGTACTAGGACTTGAATGGGACCCTTCCACGGATTGTTTTCACTACGCTATTGCCCCTGTAAATAAAACTCCGACCAAACGAAATGTCTTATCTCAAGTTGCCCGAGTGTATGATGTCAACGGTTTTCATCAGTCCAGTTATCTTCACACTAAAAAACACTTGCTTCAGCAAATATGGGTTGGAAAATTAGACTGGGACGATCCACTCCCAAAACATCTACACATTGTTTGGGATAAATTTGTCAAAGAACTTCCACTTATGTCACAAATAAATATCCCTCGCTATATCCCTCAGTACGTACATATCCGTCCAACTCATAGGTTTTTCAGACTCTTCTCAGAAAGGCATGTGCTCGGTATTGTATCTAAGAGTCGAATGTGAAAACAAAACTACCGGATGTAGCCTATTGCATTCTAAAACCAAAGTTGCTCCACTCAAACCACTAACGATACCCCGCTTGGAATTATGCGCAGCGTTGCTCCTCTCCCAACTGGTCAAAGCTAACCAGAAGCTTATCACCAAAACTACAGATATCAGATATCTTTTTATTCACAGACTCAATGAATGTTCTTGGTTGGATAAGAACACCTCCGCACCTTCTAGAAACTTTCGTCTCAAAACCGAGTTTGTAAAGTAACGGAAAACACGTCTATTGATGTTTGGCGTCACATTTCAGGAGACAACAATCCGCAGATTGTGGCACTAGAGGTCTGATGCCCTCTGGCTTACTTGATCACCCGCTTTGGTGGCATGGCCCCTCTTTTCTACTAAATGAAATTTCCTCTTGGCCTGTATCACCTGGAAAAAAAGCTCCTCTGAAGTAATTGAGATCAAGAAAACACCATTTAGCAATACACTAACAACTAACGTTATACCACCAAACGATCTGTACCAGTGGATAAATCGATTTTCTTCACTCACTAAACTACAAAATGCAATGAGTTATGTACTAAGAT
The DNA here is from genome assembly GCF_021130785.1 of Homalodisca vitripennis. Taxonomy (NCBI): domain Eukaryota; kingdom Metazoa; phylum Arthropoda; class Insecta; order Hemiptera; family Cicadellidae; genus Homalodisca; species Homalodisca vitripennis. The sequence continues at coordinate 79,197 of NW_025776743.1, forward strand.
TCATTCATAACATCCGATCCAGACAGTCTGCTAAACGTTTTGGTCCTTTATCTGTAAATGAACGAACCGAAGCCCTTGCTCAATGTGTAAAAACTCGTTCAAAAGCAACACTATTCTCCAGAAATAAAAGCAGTCAATCAAGGAAAGCCATGCTCTCCTTCGATAAGAAAACTCACACCATTTTTATCATCTGATACCCTCATGGTGGGGGGGGTTAGACTGAAGTTTTCTCCCTTGCCTGAGTCTTCGAAGCACCCTGTTTTGATTCCTTCTCAAAGTCACTTCGCAACTCTATTGTGTGATCACTATCACCTGTACTCTCTTCATGGTGGTCCCAAAATAGTTCAAATCTCTTATTCAACGCCGCTACTGGATTCCGGGTGCGAGAAATCTCATCCGAAAACGCATTTTTCGATGTCTCACTTGCTTTAGAATGAAAGCAAAACCCACACAACCCCTAATGGCAGACTTGCCCCCTCTCGCTTTCAAGCAAACGCGATGCTTCACCAACGTTGGATTGGATTTTGCTGGTCCCTTTCTTGTTAAAGAAAGTACTAGAAGAAACGCAAAATTGTCTAAATGCTACATTGCTCTTTTTTGTATGCATGACAGTCAAGGCTGTTCATCTAGAACTAGTCCACTCTCTCAATACTGAATCTTGTCTAGCCGCAAATCGACCGTTTTATTGCTAGAAGAGGTTTATGCCGCAACATATATTCTGATCAAGGCCGCAACTTCATTGGTGCTGCTCGTCAGCTTCAAGAAGTTTATTCTCTACTCAAGAACTCCACGCCACTGATCTCAGACCACTTAGCCAAGAACGAAATCCATTGGAACTTCAATCCACCCTGTGCTCCGAACTTTGGTGGTCTCTGGGAAGCTGCAGTGAAGTCTACCAAGCATCAATCTGAAGAGAATAATACAAAAACCACCACTTCACTTCAGAAGAATTCTCGACATTCTTATGCCGCATTGAAGCTGTTCTGAACTCCAGGCCGCTTGCGCACTTCCATCATCACCTGACGACGACTTCAACTACTTGACTCCAGGCCATTTCCTCACTGGAGATCTTCTGCTGTCACGTCCAGAAGAGGACATCACTTCCGAGCCACTCAATCTTCTATCTCGTTGGCAACAAGTGTTCTCGCGCCACTCAACACTTACTGGAAGAGCTGGAAGAAAGACTACCTCCACTCGCAAATCCAACGCCCAAAATGGACTGAACAAACTACAAATGTAAAGAGGAAAATGACCTAGTATTAATGTACTCTAGCAATAGTGATCCTCTAACTTGGCCCCTAGGTAGGATTATCAAAGTGTTACCTAGCTCTGACAACATTGTTCGTGTGGTCCAAGTGAAAACCCCGTCAGGTATTGTAACCCGTCCTGTAAATAAGTTGGTTGTTTTACCTGATGTTTAGTCATAATCTCCTTTAGTGTACATATAACTCCATTTTCTATTCATATTTAGCTCTTAATTAATGATAAAATTGACTCAGGTATGTTTCATGACGAATGGTAAATTTTCTTCAATCATAACGTTTTCTTTTTTCTTTTACTTGGGTCAAAAAATGTCCTTTTTTGGGGGGGGGGAATGTTCAGTACTTATTTCTTAGTTAAACGGCTGGTGTTGTTACTGGCCCGAGATGACGTCACCGACTCGCAGCCCCTTCTCCAACCCCTTCAAGATAAGAAGACGCGGCTCTTTATTCTCTCCGCAGGCGGCGTACTGGACACACGCTGCTGCCACCGCATTCCACCCCAATACATGAACAGTTTCACGTTTTTATACAGCTCTATTTTGTTTTTATGTATTTCAAGTCAATATAGTTACTTTTTATTTACCCTCTCGGAGTGAATCATTCCCCTTGTTGTCCACCGCTCTCCATCTACAAGACCTACCCAAGACTTCTGGTGATCCTGGACTCCCCGCTGCCCTGGCCGAGGACCTCGACGACCCCGTTCTACGAGACTCCCCCAAGGTACATCACCAGTCGTTTTTATTTCGGCTATACCGCGGTTACGGCTCTTCCTCAAAGACCGTACATTACCATATAACCTAGGGCTTTGTTTGCCAAATATAGTTTTAGCAGTTTTTTACACTATTTAATACAGAATTTAATGATATTTTGTTTCATTGTAAACATTGATTCACAGTTATTCGTTGAACTTTGGCTAAGCCTATCACTCGAGGAGCTGGAATATTTTAGTTCTGTCTGTCTGTCTGACTGCCAGTGCGTACGACATTTCAGAAACGAACTGACAAATAGATTACAAATTTTACATGGAGCTGTATTTGTATATAGGCAACATCGAGTTCGATTATGGTCCGTTGTACTTCATGGAATGTGACTGAGCGTTATTGAATACTCTAAATTAATCTTATTGATAACCATGATGAAAACGAGAAAATGGCAGAATAAGAAATAATTTGATTGATAACTGTCTTATGACATTATAAGACGTTGGACTTATTTACATACAGCCTGATACAATGAATAGTACAGTTTTGTATGATACCTTAACGAACTCTGTTTTAATGAAACGTAATTTGATGCACTCCTACATTTTATGTATAGAGAATATGAGAAGTAAAATGTATAAAGTGTTACCAGTCCTGAATTTCTGGCTAAACCGTTGTTAGTCCCGGATCGTCTGTCCGCATGGTTTGTCGGTATGGAATGTATGTCATGGTACTCGGCACTGCTAGGGATGTTAGATGCCATGAATACACTGAAGCGTATGGTTTGGCTGAGCTGTCTACAGTACAATAGCGGAATATGTGTTCACGAACCGGGCTTTACATACCAATATTTCTAATATATTATCTGGGGACGTTCTAAGAATTACAACAAATGTGGTTTTTGCTGCATACCAAATTGTTAAACACTACTAGCTCACTTTGCATGATTTATGAATTGCATTGGTAATTACATGGCATCCTTAATTAGACGCTAAAAAGCAAATCATCATGTGTGGCAAATTTATACTAACTTAGTTTTAATCTAAAACTGATTCATGAGATAATATTTTTATTTTTTACCATGACAATTAATTATTTAAAACGCCACTGATTTATCATATGTGAATCAATATGAATAAAATAATGTTGCGTTAGTTACACGATTGGCTGAGGGTGGCTGTAACGATTATAATGATCTGTTACTTGTTGGGTTACTCTCCGCCCCTAATATCAGAATAACTTTTAAAATATCGTGTATGTTCAAAGAAAAAACAGGTAAATAGAAAATTAAAAAGTTAAATATATCAAAGTATAGAATATAGAGCATTTCAATTGTCCTGATAAACCTTGTTGTATTACAGCAAAATCGTAAAATCGTACTATTCAATATTTTAAGCAAAATTTTAAATTTGATTCAATTTATATTCTTAAAAGATACAAGATTAAGTTTTAAGGTAACGGCACTTTATACTTCAGATTTTCTTTAAATTCCCTTGAGCACACAGTAGGAAAGCAAACAGATAAGAATATTATAAATTTTGAAACAGTTATAGATTTATCTGAACATCTGATTAAATATTAAGTATGCAGTGTTTGGCCAGTGTACTGCAGAGAGTTAGACAGTTCAAAGTCAAATTTAAAATATACTATACATTGAAAGATTGTAGTAAATCCCATCTTATTTGCCGTTTGAGAGAAATATCGTTGCTGTGTATGTATGTATATAAATATATAAAATGTAAGGGTTCTCTGGTGTAGAGGTAGAGCACTCACTCGGCAAGTGAGAGATCCGGGTTTAAGTCCCGACGGAGCAAGTAATATTTACCTATACGATGTGAGTTAAAATTATGGATAAATATGGAGGGATGGAACTAAAAACAGTTTTTTTAGGAAAAGTAAGTGAGTGTTGTAGTCACTGTTACAACTCTGCCCATTTCCCAAAAACAAGGAAATTTTGGGGGGTGGCTCCAAATGTTTAAATGTAAAGATCCGTTAAGGAAGCAAGGGTTATAAAACATTTGAAAGGTCTAGATAAAAGAAGAAGAACAGTGGAAAATAGAGCTTTCTAACTCAACTCAGCACAAAATTGCAGCTCATTTAAAATTAATTAAGTTAAAAACATAGTCTACCATCAATGGGCAAAGATGGAAAAATGTATACTTTAGCACACCCCTCTAAGAACAAACGAAAACCATTTTCCCAAAATGGAATCTGTGGAGATCAGTTTGTAACTTCTAAATGTAAAGTTACAATAACAGTAGTAAGTAACATTACGTTAAATCGTCTATAACTAACGTTTGTTTTTTATATCAGATGCTAGAATTGTTGTATAAACTTGAAGCGGCATGTTGTATAGTTTCACGCCTGAATTATTTAAATTACGTTAATATTCTGTCCCTAAGGTCATTAATGCGCTGTAGTTCTGTTTTATAGACGTTGTTTTAATGTGACCCAATACAGGTTTGTCAAGTAGAGATAGATCTAGCGATCTTAGTGCTACTCGATACTTTCTCTTCTGCTTATTTAAATATATTTGGAAGAATAAGATTTGGAAAAATATTCTTTAAATACTCGCGGACATGCAGGCATTAGTGTGGGGGTGCTCCATTCTGCTCTAACCAAACTTCATTACAGTTGTTGGTTGCTACTTGGATGGCTGGATAAACTATTTTGTAACATTGCGTGGTATGCCTCGGAATTAAAAATTCCATTAATAAAAAGGGCCCAACAAACTAATTCCTCACAATCCCAATCCAAACTTTTAATTTTTCAGGGTGATGGGTATGTTGCTCTCTCATCCAATAAGGGTGGGGATCAGCGCAATAACGATCATTGTTAAATTGTCCTTTTAAAATTCAAGTTGCTTTATCTGAGAAAGAAATCCTGTGTAATTTAATTGTATTTGTGTCAATTTTCCCGTTAATATTTCTCAAAATTCTACTCGACAATCAAAATCTGCTTTACTTAGCTCACGAACTAAATGAATTATGCATGCTTTATAACCACTATCATGTAAAAATTTACAACTGATGTTGAGTTATAACCAATATTTTAGAAACATTTGTTGTTGAATCATGAGGATCTTCTACAACGGACTGTAAAACGTCAATTGAAAATGCATCGTTTGTAGCCGATTTTGGTAGTCCAGGTTTGGGGCGGTCTTCAACGCTACCTGTTTCCAGAAAACGATGGGATGCTTTTTGAACTCGTGATTTAGATACAGGGTTCCGATTGGAATAAATGTCATTAAATAAATTCCTTACTTCATTATAGGATATCACCCGGTCTCCGTAGCCTCGTGAAAAACGTCTCACCAGGTCATCAGTGTCCTCTCCCTCTGTCTCTTTCGAACTAAAGAACAGTAGGATATTTCTTTTCTGGTACTATTCAAGATTGTATGTTCTATAACTAGGTACTGCTCTAACATTATCATCCTCGTATTCAATCTCTAACTTCCTGAAAGAGCAGCACCGTGGAAGCCTCCTCACCGACTGTCGATTTGTTCACCCGCATGAATAAACCTACAAATACAACTCCTCTTGAGAACGGTTTCGCATCGTCGCAGTCTGCAGCCGGGGACTTTTTATCATCTGATATAGTGATAGCGGTATCCTTGGAGAAGCTCGGTGACAGAATCAGACAGCGAGCGGCTCGAGTTGGGCTTATGAAGCCCGTATAACGATATCGCTCCGTATCTCACGTGGGGTAGCGATCGGATCATAAAATATCTTACGCAATTAATTTCAATATTATTATTCAAGGGGTTAACATAATATATTTAATCTTAAAAATTAAATATTACTGTATTGGTAACAGCTAATTGAAAAATGTTTCTTAACATGAAAGAAAAACATCAGCAAATACCATTCAAATGTTAAAAAGTGCAGACCTCAAATTGGACACGTGCTTCACTCATAGCTATTGTCTACTGTAACAGAAACCCCAAGTTGTTTTCATAAATTTGAGATAACGATACTGATGACGTGCATATTCACCTACAAGTCCCCAAGCGAAATATGGTGAGCGGCCAATGATCGAGAAGTTTGCAACCAATATTCACTGTTTACTCACTAGAACTTACTGTAATTGCAAAGCAAATTATGAAAATAATAATATAAAAGTAATATTGTACAGTTAGCAAGCCATGTATATTATACAGTTATGAATAATATAAACAGTATTTGCAAAAACAAAAACAAAATAATATGTGTAAACTTTAATAGAATACTAATGATATATATTTGTAATATAACACATGAGTAAGATTAAAGGAACTTTTATACTGTATATGTATATATATATATATATACAGTATATATATATATATATATATATATATATATATATATATATGTATACGTAAATATAATTCAAAATAGTAAAAGTTTTGTTTTTCAGGAAGCACTTTGTAAATTTGAAGTTATTTTTCCTTATATGATATACATTTTACAACCATTTGTAGTAGCTAATATTATCAAAATCTATAATTTTATACATACTAAGGTACTTTGTTTAAAGGTTATTTTTGACGATGGAAGGATTGTGAAGGAAACAGGATTTTTCCGGACATTTACCATCGTTCAGTGAAACAAGAAAACAGTAACACTACGTTTCGAGATCTGCAATCTGATCTCTTCTTCAGGTAAAGAACTAACCTAATACATAATTACAAACTAAGTTAAAATAAACAAATCTTACTAAAGCGTTGTGGCACGCCTAAGTCAGGAATCACAACCTACATGTTGTTGTCAACTTCACTAACACTAAAGACATGCACTTAATACAAAACTATACAAAACACTAATCATTAAAACTAAACTACGGAATACAGGTCACAACGCGTCTTCACTCGTCTACTGAGTCGTACCTAGGTTCGTCTACGCGTTGTGACCTGTATTCCGTAGTTTAGTTTTTAATGATTAGTGTTTTGTATAGTTTTGTATTAAGTGCATGTCTTTAGTGTTAGTGAAGTTGACAACAACATGTAGGTTGTGATTCCTGACTTAGGCGTGCCACAACGCTTTAGTAAGATTTGTTTATTTTAACTTAGTTTGTAATTATGTATTAGGTTAGTTCTTTACCTGAAGAAGAGATCAGATTGCAGATCTCGAAACGTAGTATTACTGTTTTCTTGTTTCACTGAACGATGGCAAATGTCCGGAAAAATCCTGTTTCCTTCATACTAAGGTACTTTCCCCTTTAACTTCTTTTATAGGCCTAAACTTTGAATTTGTACAATAATGTTACATGTACTTGTTACCCATTAATTTTGGGTAACTTACTATAGCAACTCAAAAAAATCAACTCGTTTATATATGTATTTAAATGCTGTTTATGACGCAAAAAGTACTACTCATTCAATGAACTAATTTACATTCCTCAATCATACAAGTTTCTGACAATACATTATTTTACCACAATTCAATTTACAAAAGTGTCAGATTTCAGACGCTGCAATAAGAAGAAGGTGAGTGGAGTTTAACTCGCACTTAACATGGCTTCAGCTAGCAGACAAGTGCATAAAATTTTAAAATATTGCATGTGGCCATAAAATGTTCTTTCCGTACACAGGGATCCGTACTAATAGTATTTTTATATATAAATATAAATATTGTAAACTAACTGTTAAAAATCTTAACACAATTCTAAATGGTATTTGGAAATTTACATGTAAACTTTTTAAATAAATAAATATATAACATTAAATTAACATACCATCATATATAACGTTGTAATGTATGCACGTACGCACATGTTCGTAATATGTAAATAGTTTGAAATATAATGTTAAACTGTTGTGGAAATTCAATAAATAATAACTAATTTCTGGAGTGAATTTTTCCATTATACATATTTTATAACTCAATATTTTATGTTAAACTCAATGTTTTTTTGATAATAAAATCAGCATTTACAAGAACCATTCGTTAAACGTAACAAATGTTTAAATAACGGTTTTTATGACACACATTTATAAATAGAATAAAATGGGACATAACTGAAATGCAAATAAACTCAATATGAATTAACATATGTACAGATAATAAAATTAACCTAATATATAAATATAATTTATTTCTATTTATAAATTACAGCCATTACAGGAAAGAACACTTGAAGTTTATTTATGGCGTCATAAGTAACACTCGCCTTCGGCTCGCTGGGGGCTACGCCCCCAGGCCCCCATGATGTACGCTTGCAAATTCGGGGATAAGCGGAATTCGGTGACTGTTTTTAATCCGGAAAATTAGGTAAATGACAAGGGATTTAAAAATTGACCTTTTTCATTGATTTCTTTCCGGATTCGTCCAAATTTTTGACTTTGAGGGCATTTTGCGGTTAAACCGTTAGAGAGATACGACTTAAAGTGACTGACCTTTCTTGTCGGAAATTTAATTTTGTCTTTTCGATTATGCCATCAGATTTGTGCTACGAGCTCTGGTTTAGGAGGTACAGAGCGTGGTAGTAAAGTCTGCACCTGTCAACTATTGTAAATTATTGAGTGGAAAATATAGTAAAAAACCTACCCTAAGTCAACATTTTTAAATTGTTTAGGGGGTTTTATTTGCTCAGGAGTTTATATAGTCATGCCAGGAAATTACCAGGGGGGAGGTTTAAGGTTACCGGAGTTTAAGACATCAGGGGGTTATCTGGTCATACCAGGAACTTCCCAGGGGGGTTAAGAGATTTGATGATTGGTAAAATTTTGGACATGAGGTCATGCCAGGAAATTCCCAGGGGGGTGTTTTAACGTTACCGGGGGTTAAGACATCAGGGGGGTTATCTAGTCATACCAGGAACTTCCCAAGGGGGGTTAAGAGATTTGATTATTGGTAAAATTTGGACATGAGGTCATGCCAGGAAATTCCCTGGGGGGATTTAAATGTACCGGGGGGGGGTAACACATCAGGGGGTTTAATTTACCACACTTTTGCCTCTTAGAGTGTGTTTTGTGTTTGTAAGCAAAAATAATAAAATTCACTCTGTCCCTATTTACTATTGAACTTCGCTAACGCTCAGCCAATTAATGATGTGCTCTAGTACACGTTTACTAGTCACTCGTTTACTTAGTAATACAAACTCAATCTGGAACTCATAACGAATTACACAAATTTTAGTCAGAAAAAGCAAAACCCCTATAAATGCCAAAATTACAAACAATATTTTGCCTTTGAGAGCGTGTAACAGGCTTACAGTAAGATATACAACAATAAGCTACTTTTTTGTACAACCTACCAATAGCTGTTTATAAATGTTTTGATATTTAAGCTAGCATAATCGGGTCAACCGCTATGGACTCCAGTAACAAAAATTTTCACGTCGAAATTACAAAATATTGACATTTATTAACCAAACCGATGGAGGTAGAGCAAAAGCTTATTGGACCTTTTTTGTAGAACGTAAAATTTTGTATTAAAAATCACATTTTTTAAATCCGGACTATAACTAAGGTTTTGTTTACAATGGAGCCCAGAAAACAAAATCTCACGTAAAACTCAAAAAAATCAAAACTTTAAAACGCGTTATGCGGCCAAACCGTTGAGGATAGGGGCAAAATGTTACTAAACCTTTTATGTAGATCACGTCATTTCCTAAATCGCAATGACAATTTATTTTGAGCTACGACCAATAGTTTTAGCCGCTATCAAGCCCGGAATGTAAATTTGTAGGCGAAAATTTCCAAATCTATTCACTTAATCGCATTTTGCGGCCAAAACTAATGGAGATAGAGTAACAAGTCACTAGACCTTTTATGTAGATCACTTCATTTCCTATATCTAACCTTTGTTTTATTTTGCCCTCCGACCAATGGTTTCGCCACTATCGACCTCAAAAACAAAGTTTTCACGTGAAAATTACAAAAGAAATTGCACATAATCACGTTTTTTTCGGCCAAACCAATGGAGATAGGGCAAAAAAGTCACTGGACCTTTTCTGTAGATCGCGCAATTTGCTAATTTGATGGGTCAATCAGATTTGAGCTACGACCTACCGTTCGGCCACTATCAGGCTCGAAACTTTATTTTAAGCAGGAAAAATCTCTGGAATGTCAAACATTCCCCGCGTTTTGTCGCTTAAACCCATACGAGATAGGACAAAAAGTCACTGGACCTTTTTTGTAGTTCACTTCATTCCTGACTAACGAATTTTTCGTCAGATCGAAGCTAGCTCCAACGGTTCACCCGCTATCAGGCTTACAAGAAATGCCTGCAGGGGTAAAGAATGCGCGATTTTTTAGGAATTTTTTTGAGGGGTTTTAAAAGTAAAAAAGTCCGGTTTTCAGACTTTTCCTCCGGGTCATATTGTGAAAGGTACCTGCGTGCCAAATTTCAAGTTTCCAGCACTTCTAGAACTATGTTAGAATTTGTATACATATATCAGTCAGTCAGTTTCAACATGCGGCTGTATAAGTATTTAGATTTGTCACAAAACAGGGTTGTGTTAAATATGGATGTTGTTTCGGGAATGAGTTATTTTATACTGCTACTACTTTTATAACCGTGTAAAACAACGATTGTGTTATGTAACGTTTTATATCTGTTGCCTTACACTTATATTTTATAATCCTTGATTAGATATGTGGAGTCTTATTTTTCATTAGCTCGCTATTTAGGATCGTTTATGAATTTTAAAAATATGGTTCAGTGAGCATAAGTATATTACTTAGAAACGGAAAGTTATATTCTTTATTTAATTTAAATTATTTCTTCGATTTCGTATTCGAATGTTGAAGGTATTAGTTTTAATTTGTTCAGAAATTACTCTCTTTATTCACTTTAAAAACCAATAGATTTTTGCTTACCTATATTCAATGTTTAAATAAAGAGGGTATCATATTTCAACAGGCGAGGTTAAGCCTAACAAGCAATCTCTGAATCCCTTTGCGACCAACGGCTTAATACTGATTTCCGAATCCAATGGCCGAAGTGGCGGGCTGCTTTCGAGGGTCGCTCTGTGGTCATCCAAAAAAGCAACAGACATTTCGTAACTTGGTTATAACCTTTATACCCACAAATTAGCGCTTTGGACCTACTTTAAAATGAAAAGTTGGAAAAGTCAGTGCCAGTATGTTTCTTGGATCCCGCTTCCTCTTGGTATTAGCTGAAGAGATTGAATTTTGGAATGACATTAAGAATAATTTGTGTCCCATATCCACTGAAATATTTTCAGAGTCATAAATTGTTATTACTTGTATAAATCCTCTCAGTAAATATTCTATGCCTTCAAGGTCGAGTTAGGATAGTACATCCTATTGCTGATTACATCTACTCTATGGAAAGTGACAAACCCTTCGTCCCAGTTGGTTCTGTAAATTGACTTATATTTATTTAATGGATATGAGATATTTCCAGTACCTACTATAGCTTCTAATGTCACAAAATATTTGTTCGAAGTTTGTTTAAATAGCTATTTCAAATAATATTTCCAACCACCACGTCTTCATGCGTCGGTTAGCAATTTATATAGCATACGATTTAAATTACATGAACACAAGTTAAGACTCTATCAGAACTACAACACTTCTCAGTTTACAGCATACTCTATTTCTGAATCTTTAGATATATTTAATGGTGAAATTTGGATATGGAGGGATAACACAGTGCAGTCTCTGACTTATAAACCATGAACTTTAGACAATATGGATGGTTCTTCTGAAAGTATATTGATATCAACTTTTAAAAATAAAATAATTTTTATATTTTACTAAAGTTTCGTCTAGCAGATCTACCTCAAACATGCGACAAATAACGCAGTTGCTAGCGTGAAAGTATTAGGAACCGTTTTCATAAAATCCTAAAAAATGCTTTGTTAGTAAAAGCGCTAATGCATTATATTTGTTGTCATAACAATAAACAGATATACTTGATTTTACTTTTAGAGTAAAAATATTTAGTAGTGGAAACTGAACATTTATTGTTTACTATTCCACATGAATTGTTTATTCAAGCTGTGTGAGCAGTTTACTATATTCATGTAGTGAATTGAATAAAAACAAACCACCCGTAATATTCCTGAGTGCAGGAATTTCAGTCCGTTTAGTGAGATTAATGCTTATTTATTCAAAATTGTTTGCATAAAAGTATGAAAATTATTATTCACATCTACAGTAATGTGATGGAATGTCACTCTAACACTCCTATTGAATTATGTACCTTCATTTACTAATCAATCTTGCTGTACATGACTATTAATAACTAACATATAATCTATGCTGTTCAACTTTCATTACTGTTGATGGATAGTTTAAAGCAACAAGAAGACTGTATACATACAGTCTTCTTGTTTACAAACAGCGAGTAAAAACGTTTCACGTAGATTTGATAGTTCCCAAAAAATTACAGGTAAGGCAATAACACTTGGTAAAACTTTTATCATGCCAGGGAAAAGAGATGGCACGCAAGGAATCAGAAGGAAATCTTAAATGACAACATAATTCGAAAGAAATGTATGATAAGTATAAGTAAAATATTCTACGTCATCTTATACAATACATTTAAGAAGACTTTTAGGGGAGAGAGCTAATTAAATGTCTAAATATACTTAATAATTCTAACGAAGTAATTTATATTTAAGTTAGATAATAATCTAAAATAGGTAACGCTCTTTCGTTCATTGAATTCAAGGTTCATATAGCCTAAATTTATTTAAAATATTGATGCGGGAGACATATATTACGCATGTATGAAGAGCTTATGAGAATTCAAAATTTTTTAATGGTATAAATATTTTATTTAAGGACATTTATATTAATTTCTTGAATACGGAAACATATTTCGAACAAACATTTTACGTTTAAATATGTTTCTTATTATCTCTTTCACGAAGTAGACATGTTTTATGTTTTAAAAACTGCAGTTAATATTACTTGTTTAAAAATGATAAATCATTTTGGAATTTATTTTGGATTAAGGACCTAAAAATGTACCTGAAGATGGATTCTTAGAATTTTAAATGTACATAGTACGAAATAAAAATATATATCAAAAGTGTGAAAAAGGTATATTATTATATATAATTTTATCAAAAACTTTTGAGGCTACATCTCTAATATAAAACCAGTAACACTGTGTATTTATATCTAGAATCTAAAATATATTCCTTAGATATATCAATGCTACACATAATTAAAAGCTGTATTACAAAAGAAATATTGCCTTAGCGTAGTGAAGAACATACTCCAAGGATCGTATATAAATGTGTTGTCTCAACTCGATACACGCAATCTGTAAAATATAACTGGTTAAATAAAGCAACTAATAATTGTCATAACTGAACTGAAAATAATCAATTCATTACATCATTACATTACATCTCGTAAAATAATCACATTTATTTATTATGTCATTTTTAAGAAAGTTATAAATCCATAAATTAATACGTTTTGGTTTCAATTAAAATAAAGAAAATGTGTAATAGAGATATGTTATCAAAACGTAAAAACTATGTGTTACTTCTGAGGGAGAAAAATTCCATAGATGAGAGAAATATGTTTACCCAGTCAGTAACTAATTAGTAATTCAATGGTATTTTATAAATGTGGAATGATGACTAGGTACAACCCATATATTGCAGTTAATTAGGGAGTAATGAGGTGTTGAAATGATGAAAACCAACTCAATCTCTTCTCTACATATCTGTGACATTGAATATATTCCACTTGTTTTATCAGATTGTTTTAAAATAATCTAAATAATTTATAAATATTTGCACTTTAAGAATTATGAATGCTAAGCCTATCTTGTCCAATATGAATATTTGTTTACTTTTTATGGATAAGTAATTTACGGCTTTAACGTCTCTTTATTTTTTTCCTGCAAATATTAGAATCTTTGTTCATAACTGTGGCATGATCTTAGGGTTTAATATATTTTTTTATGTTTTAGTAAACAAAGAAATCTGTAAAATGGATAAAAATAATGAAAGAACCGAATTAAGCTATGGAGATCCGCAAGTACTCAAAGTAAAAGTCAACCGGCTCCCAATCATAGGATGGAATGAAACAATCATTTATTGTTTAGATTTAGGATTCATCCTTTCATGTACTGAAGTTCACAAGGCAGCGTTATTGAACCTTAACGGTAATCCAGGCTATCTAAACTTAAGGCCCAAGATATTAAAGGCTCTGGGTTTTATAACAACCAGACACTGTAATATTTTATAATTTTTGAGTGGCAGAAAACATAAAGATAATGTTATTAAACTCCACTCCGTAATTGCTATTAGGCACAGCCTTAATGACTGGACATACTGATACTAGGCCAATCTCTTTGGCTGTAAACCATACATTCCACCGTCTCTTTGGCATACCGTATCAGGTTTATGTTACCCCTTATCAGTGTAATTGCTAAAACCTACTGTAAAAGAACGTCGTAAAAAGCCACCTTTTCGTAATAAAAAAAGACCATTATATCTGAGCAACCCCGAGCTTATGTGAAATTTTAGCATGAACAGAAAAATCCAGGAAGTATAAATTGCTATTTTTCATCCCAAGAAAGTAATTCATTACAACCAAAGTCAATTGAATATTGTACCAACCTTGACTCGAAGAGAAGCAGTAGACCTACTGTTGTGACTTTTGGATCCTTTCTGAATAAAAACCCTTACATTTGAAATGTAGATATCAACGTAACCTAGATTGAACTTGTGTATTTGTTTTATGGAAAGTAAAAATAGTTAGAATTTTATCAACTTTTACTAATAATAATAATCATAATCATTGTATGGAATCATCCAATTTATTAACATTTAATAATCGCTTTGATAAAACTGAGTGGATAACAGTAGTAAACAAACAAAGTCAAGGGCGCTAATTAACGAAAAGAAGGAAGAGAAGCCGTTGAAATAACCTCTTCAACAAATATTATCTCCATTATTTCAAGACTCCTTTCCTCTCTAAGAACATTATCTAAAGAAAACTCGTTAAATATTTAGTGTACACTGGAGAGATCAATAAGTATTTTAAAATATGTTTTCATTACGTATAATGTTTTACTTGTTGTAGGTTATTAAAAACATTTTTAGAATTTAATACTACAGGAAGGGTGCAGGAGAAAAACCAACTTAGTCCAAAAAAATCGATTTACAGATTATGATGCCATTTCGATAGTCTGTGGTCCATATTTTAACATGCCAAAAGCTGCAGGAGAATAACTAACTGAGTTACAAGATACAGCCATTTAAAATGTTTTGTACCGCAGGGGAAAAACTAACTCAGTCCATCTGGTTCAGGGGAAAAAGCAACTGAGTCCACAGTCAGCTGACCTTAGCGCATGCGCAAACAATCCATACTCTGTGGTTCAGCTGTAGCAGACTAAACAACACACTCCTTATTGTCTCTGTTGTGTTAGTTTGTACTGTTGAAGTGAAGTTTTAGGTTATTAGTGTTTATTTGGTGTGCGTATTTGAATTAGCGTTGGTGAATATTGTGTTTAGTGCCCAATCACTTGAAAATGATTGACGGTGAGCTGCAAAGTGAAAGTGATGATGAAGCCACTAGGGTAAGTGAAGTAAAAACTACGAAAAAAAACGAAAAATAACTGGGAGAGTTAGAGTTAGGGATGTCGCCAAAAAGCTACGGGCTTGCTCATATGAAACGGGTGAAGATTGCCGTTGTAAACGATACGAATGTTTTCAACAAGTTACACCAGAAGAGAGAAATTCCTTAATTAAAACAATTCAATGACATAGGGCGTGAAGGAGGTAGCCAAATGCTCAAAACAGCTACTTGGTGGACTAATTGCGTGCATCCTGTTTCTCGGAGGAGACCTCGGCTAGACGAAAACCAAGCTAGAATGAACGAAGGTTCTTTTTCATACAAAGTTAGAGTTGTGAGAGATGAGTCTGCCGTTGAGATCCCTGTTTGTTTTTAAGGCCTTTCAGTCTCTTTTTGGTGTGTTAAACCTTTTAGGCTACACAGAATCAAGCAGTCAATAATGACCACTGGTAAATCTCCCGTAGATAACAGAGGAAAAACATTTAAATCGACCTCGTAAAAGTCCCAGAGGCTACACGCGAAGCTATGATGAGCTTTTTTTGTTCTTTAAAAGGTAGACGGGCTCATTACAGCCTTCATGACAGTACCAAAGTGTACTTACCTGAAAATTTAAATGTCAAGGAGCTTCTGTCAATGTTTTTAAATAAGAACCCAGGCATGGAAATTTCCTACGAGACATTTCGACACACCTTTGTCACTGAGTTCAATATCGGGTTTGGATACCCAAGAACTGACACATGTTGTTTTTGTGACGAAAATAATGCAAAGGTTTCAGGAATTGAAAGAAAGATTGCTGCAGTGTCAGTTGAAGAAAAAGAATCCCTACTTGAAGAAAAGAAAAAAACTGGAGGAAGAGCAAAAACTGCATATTACTAAGGCAGATTGGTTTTACAAGTTGAAACGTAAAGCCAAAAAATCAGCAAAACAACGCAATGAAGTGGAGGCTATTGCGATTGATTTCGGGAAGAATCTACCGACCCCCAAACATCTCCACTAGTGAAGTTTATTTTAGACGACAGTTGACATTTTACATCTTCAATGTACACATCTTGTCCACTGGGGAATCCATCATGTTACACCTATGACGAGACTGTTGGTAAGAAGGGATCTGATGATGTTGCCTCTTTTTTGTACGATTTTGTCCAAAATTACCTGTCAATGGAAGTGAAAACCCTCTACATCTTTGCTGATTCATGCGGAGGTCAAAATAAGAACCACACTGTAATGAAGATGTTGCACTACCTCACAACTGAAGAGAGAAACGGTTTGACAAAGTTATAGTGACTTTCCCAGTAAGAGGACACTCTTATATGGAAAATGACAAAAATATGGGATTAATCCCTAAAACAGCAAAAGCTGAAACACCTGACGGTTGGAGATCTGTGTTGGAGAACGCTCGAGTAAAAACCATCACCCTTCACAGTGGTTTCTTGCCAACAGAAAATGTTCAAAAAATGGGGAGAGTTTTTTGGCATCCAAAGACTACAAAAATAAGTTTCTCTTTGCCGTCAGACCGGTAAAACAACTTAGATTTTTCCAAGATAAATGTCTCAGCTTAGAATATCGGAACGGATACAATGGGGCCTTTTTCACATCATCCATAAAGAAGAATGATAGAGAGAAAGAAAGAGAAGAAAAACAAAGATAAAAAGAAGAACTTGCCTAGGCCTGAGCATATGGCTGAGCCTGAACAATCCTACAATGCACCCTTAGCACTGTCAAAGGAAAAGTGCAACGACCTAAAAGTCCTTCTAAAGTTTTGCGAAGAAGAAGGTTCAAAAGGAATATTACATGAACCTTTTTGTGGGAAATGAAACAGCGATTGAGGTTCCAGCCGTTGATGTAGCCGCTCATGAGACTGCAGAAGCTAACTTTTAAAGGTACGTTTTGAAATCTATATCTTATTCAACTGTTTTTACTATTTTTTCCAATAACTTTCCGTTAGCAGTGATTAATGAAATAATTATGTTCCTAAAACATTCTAACACAAAATTATTTGTGAAAAATAACAAACCTAAGATACTTTGTCTTTGCAAATATTGAATTATTCACAATTTTCTTTTTGTTAGTATTTACAGTTGTGAGGATTAAAACTATATCCTATTAGTTGGATATTATTTGGTTTTTTCATTGTGTTTTAGGAAGAAACCTCAAGTGAAAATGTAACCTAAAGTGGAGGTAACCAAAAGTGTGTGGAGCTAACTAAAAGAAAGAACGTTGGACCATATCCAATGGAAAATGACAGACTTTCACAGTTTTCAAAATATTTACATATATCTAAGTTTTGTTTTGTCCTTTTTTCAATCAAATGTGATAATAAACCAGAAGTTAAAAAATATTGACTAGTTTGTTTCATTATTTACAGGGGGAAAACCCAATTGAGTCCATCGTGTGCAGGGGAAAAACCAACTAAGTCCATGGCGTTGTTACCGGGACAATTTTTTAAAAATAAACTAATTGTTGCAATGAGCTAATTTTTTATATTTTTATTAAAAAAACAGTTTATACTAAACCTAGATCCAGTTTTTTTAAGGTCAAAAAGTTATGTTCTTTTTTTACAGACCGTTTGAAACTTTGTTTTTGCTCTCCTGAAAAATTTTAGTTTTGTGACTAAGTTGGTTTTTCTCCTGGGGTATCTTAAAACTATTTTTTGAAGTATTTTAATAAATGCAGGTAGAGCATGAAAAGATATTACACATAATATTGTTCTCAACAAGTATGTATGTTTATATAGCTCATTAAACGTGTATTTAAAAGTTAACCGAATCCAAACAACATTTTTTGAAAGGTTCCATAAGCGGGAACAAAATCAAAATTTGAAACGGAGGTACATGTCAAAATTCAGTATAAATACGAATATAATGCATATGATTACAACTTTACTTTATTTAGCTTTCACTTCGTTTTAAAATAAAAGTTCAGAAAGACAGAGAGTAGAAGTCAATGCATACTCACTGAAGTTTTGTGGCGTTATTTTAAAAACACTATTATTATTATAGTAGTTGATTTTACTATTCAATAAGATAGTCCTTATTAAATACTGTAGAGTCTAATGTATGTTAAATAATTTAAATTTCCAAAATGTGTATAGAATACATTTTGTACATTAATGCAGTTTCTAGTAACGTCACATCACTAACCGGAAATGTCGAGGTATTGGGGTATATCCAGTTTATTTGTTGAGGATGACAGTTGAAGTTAATGTAGTTTCCCTTAGTGCTAAAGCTTTTCTCAGGCTTAACCGTAATGGAGTAATTGTTCTGATTGGAAAAGTCTATAACAGAGCTAGCATCCCCTTCTTCCAAGGTGGCATGGCTGAGATAGAGCCCTTTATCCCTCATCATTGGATCTCAAACAAGAGGTCGTCCCTTCCCACAAATTTACCCTTCCTGTCACTCAGGAAGGAGATGAAATATTCTTTCAGGACCAAATACAATGAGCTGTTTACTAAACATTTCGTCTTTAATTAACAATCCACACATGTATTCTTTAAGGACGAAATGATATAGTATTAAAAGTGGCAGGTGACGTTGCAAGTGGATTGGTCATAGTGGAGGTCACGCTGTAATTTAAGGGGCTCCGTGTATTGTTATGTTCCAATCATCTAAATCTTGTTTTAGAAATTTGTAGTGGTTTAGCAGTAGTACAAAAACAAACAAAAAAGTCTCTTTCTGCAGGTATGCAGCAGTGGTAAAGTATATCCTAAAAGTGATTTCACTCCAAAGTAATTAATGAACTTTTTAAATATTAGACATTGGTAAACTATTAATTTGAAAATTTTGTACAACTACGAAAGATAAATATGCTGACTATGTATATTCAAATATTCATTGCATTTTTCAGGAAAATCATAGTTTTATCCCAAACATACTCATCAGTAAATAACTGTTATATGTGTTTTAAGAACTTCATTACAAAAATAATATAACTTTAGAGTACATGAAATCACTGTTGAGAAATAAAATATTTTTCTATACATTGTGTAAAGGAAAGCAGACTGTTATTGATAACCTGAAATATGCAAACCAGGTATTAAAATATGGTAACATACGTGAAGCACCGCAGAAGCATGATTGCTAAGAGCATGACACATTAAACTATCTTCACGTATTTCCGGTTCTAGTGTACTCAATTCCTAGTAAAAAGGCGATATTTGCATCATTCTTGTTTGATATATGCAGTTTTCTTGTATTAGCTTCACCGAAGGCGTTGCTTTTATTGTATGTAAGTAGTAAAACAAGTTAAAACTATCATGCTGCGTGTAAAAGGAACATTTGAATTAATAATAATAGTTGTGTTTTAAATTGAGTATGGTCTAAGTTGGTTATGAGCCATTAAAAATCAGTCATTATAAGATCGTACGTATCACTGTAAGTTTATAAAATGTGAACTAATTCACTAATTATGAAACTATAGGAGGTCTACAGAAAAATAATTAAACTAAACAATTATGTATGATCTTATTCGATTTAAATTTCAATAACTGAGGCGTCAAACACCACAATGATTTAAAATTTTTTATCGTGTATTTTAATGATTATACATATATCATGAAATATATTTAAAAACAGAAGAAAAAATCTAAATAAATATTTACAATAGTTGCATTTTTGTGGTATTAAAACAGGATTTGGGGAAATATTTTTAACTTAAGCTTATTGAAATAATTTACATATTTTTTCTCATTATAACTGAGATCATACAAAGCAAATGTTTGAATAACAGTGTATTTAAATAAAATTAAAAATGTAATCAATGTCGTCTATGTTAACCTTTTTTAGGGATTACAAAGTAGTAGGGGGCACAAATATCGTAAACCCAATGTAAAATTCTTTCCTAATTATTGCCCAATATTATCACTCACTCCCAGTGCACCCTTCGTAACTTGCATAAAAAACTGTTTCTGTATTCTTTCCTTTCGGTTTCTGTACTACAACCATTTACCTCCCTGGAATAATAATTTGTGTGATTTCTACATCATCGAAAATGATGTAGGAATCCGTTTTTAATAAAGAAATTTGGTCAAAGAAATAGCACCTTAGAGGACATTTCACTATTTGGCCACTATTCTAACCTTTAACAAAATTTTTAGAAATATTTACAAAATTTTTAACTCTTTACTTTTAGAATACAATTTTTTGTATTTGACTCTTTCCTTCAGATATGTTAAATAAGCAAAGTGAAATGTAATCGAAAGACAAATGTCAATGACGTATATATATTCTTATATCTGTCTTATTGCACTTACATCTGACCATCAGACTGACAAATGGTAATCGTTACATCACTGTCAGACTACTATGTTACCGTTATGTTTTATATCAAATGTGGTAAGAGAATAATTTTTTTAACACACACGCTTATCAAAATTTAAACCATTACGGGTAATTTCTAACGTAAATTACGTGTAACGAGTAAGTTCTGATTAAGAATACAAAGTATAACACGATACGAAAAAGTCTGTTTCAATGATAAATCATAACTAATCCTGGATAATTATGGAACTTTATAATTCATATCTACTCATTTTAAATTTATTAATACAGGTAACAAGCACAAAGTCCTCCATTCCAAATAACATTCGGCGTAGTATACCTATCCATACTATTATTTTAAATAAAAGTGGATGACATGTTCCAATATCACCTTCAAATCTCTGACTGAAAAAAATGTTTGGGGTGTAAGTTTTATATTTATTTCAATATCAACAAATTATATGAATGTCTCTCTCTCTCTCTCTCTCTCTCTCTCTCTCTCTCTCTCTCTCTCTCTCTCTCTCTCATAATTATATATATAAATAATTATGTAATAATTAAGAACATATAATAATTTAATTAGAAACTTGGAAGTCTATTATTTTGAAGTTGCGTTATATGTAGTCGAAACTAAATAAAAAAATAGTGATTACATTTAATGCTCAATATAACGTAATAAGTATTAAAACCCTGTTTGATTAAATGACGTTTATAATGGTTGATTAAAAGTTATAGTTTCCGATGAATATAAAATACTTTTTAATTGTGACAAATTAGTCACAGTTAAGAGAAAGCTGCACGTAGCTGCAAGAGGTGGGGATACAAATGACGTCATCTTAACTTCTGCTCTCAATGTAACCTCATTTGTTCCCCGTCACGTAGCGACGGGTGATTTTTACTATTAAAAAAAGAGTTTAAGTTCTTAACCCCTTTATATTGCACAGTTTTTTTTTTAGTATCAGGAAATGGTTTATTCACTTATTAACCAATTTAATCAATTATTTTGTAGACAAGCTGAGAACTTTTAATTAGGTATCAGTAATTGTTGAATAAATTTTCAATACTTGAGTAATATAAAAACTAGCCTGTGTTACAAAATAACGCGAAATATAGCTCCACGTTTGTTCGGTACAAGAAGAATACTGTACGGAAGACTAGTACGGAAAGGGTCATAAGTGGTTTCTACTTAGGTGCACACCTTTGTAAATATGAAACTAATTTTAATTTTAAACATTTGCAAATGGCGATAAGAACGCTCAAATTTGGCATTGGATGGTCCATTATAAGAAACCAGTAATAAATATTTAGGTATTTATGCACTAAATAATAAATTAAAAAACTGAAACACTCCCTCCGTGAACAGACGGAACCTTCATCAAGCTGTAGTAACTAACCGGCCGTTACTGTGGATTTTTGTTTACTTGTCTTACAATTACAAAAAACAAATATTATATAATATAAATATTGAAATTGATGAACAATATAAATTTTAGCGTCAAGTAGTCTAACCTTCCACATTTAGAAAAGATAAATCTATGGCTTCTATAATGTAGGTTTTGTAAGTATGGGGTTTGCCGTCAGACGATTCTCCACTTTACTACTACATGTATTATATTTAATACAGTACTATAAATAATACAATAGATTAATACAATGCTATATATGTGATTTAATGCCCATATTAATACTAAATATAGTATGTAACAGTTTCTACCATGATACATTGTTCTAAAAAGCCTAGGTTTCAAAATAGTTTGCGATATTTAGTATATTTTCTATTTATAATTTTCACAATCTTTTAATTCAAGGCCCCTGATCGCTATTTATATCATTAAAAAGTATATATCTATGATAGTTATATTATATAGCGTGGAATTGCATACGGTGTCATTAGTAAGTGATATTACATCTATATAAGAATGAAGTGGCACATTAAAATCAATTCCTAATTTTTGACCTGGTAGTTACGATTACTCTCAAACACATACAAAACTGTTGTGAAACAGAAAACCACACACATGTAAAATCATCTGTCTCTGTTCACACATCAGTATATTTTCTGCGCCATTAGCGTTCATGTTTGCGTACATCTCCAATAATCGTCCCAGATCAGATGTTAGATAGTCGCTGCGTCTTTGTTATGGAAATCTCTATTATCTGAACTGTTTCTTTGTTTTGTCTTTGTCATGGACTTGTAAATACTCTACGAGACTTACGTTTACATTAAGTACAACACTACACGAATACATCACATACGTGCAGTAGACTCAGTGTATTTTTAAACAAATTTCAAGAAATAATTTGTTATCTTTGGCCAAAATAAATGATTTCTGTTGAAATGGAGATAAAGGTGAAGTCAGCAAAGAAACTATGGATTTTTGCATGACAAATAAAATGGGTAATATTGAAAAAGAATTCCAGTTTTAAAGCTTTGTCAGACAAAGAAGTAAATTAGCACTGAACAAGATAAAATCTAGTGCGTTTGGTATCAAAGGTATATCAATAAATATTTTAAAATCTGTGAGTCCTTTTATACATGGAACGGTGACCCATTTAATCAATACCTCTCTTAAAAGTTAGAATTTCCATATAAAATTTTAAAACCCAGTATTGTTCACCAGTTTTCTAAAGTGTCGACCACTGCAAGTGTAAATTATCTGAGACCTAAATCAATCCTTTAAGCTATATCAAAAACATTAGATAAAAATGTAGTTCACTAGCTTAGCACACGTACAAAAAAAAGATAAATTTACACAATTTCAATCTGGATTTATAAAAAGCCATAGTAACTACACTGCCCTCACGAACATGTTTAGTGATCTGGTAGATGTAGAGGTCAGATGTAGAGTAAGCTCTGTTATTTTGCTTGATTATTTGCAAGTTCTTGACTCTATCAGTCATGATATGCTGGTGGCTTAAATGAGTTACTATGGTTTTGTACAAAATGTTTTTGAATTGGATATGATTATACCTCGGTGGGAGATGACCGGAATTGGTAGTGAATCATCATTGCCGCTTGTCAGACTATGGGGTGTTCGCCAAGGCAGCTGCATTGATCCCATATTGTCAATCTTAACTTCTGGCTTTTTCATTGATGTACAATATTTTACTCTTCATTTATTCTCTAAATATTGTCAGCTGCACTTGGCATATGACCCGGATAGGTTGGGTGAGGTTATTGGCCGAATTAACTCTTATTTACTCAGTGTAAGTCTGTGGTTAGTAACCATAACACAAACGTAATGGCCTGTGTTTACTGGCCTTAAGCTGAATACAGACAAGTGCACAGTTCTTTGCGTGGTCCCACCCATTATTTTACAGACCCTATGCGAGGACAACCCACATATTTATCAGGTTGTGTGGCAGTAGTCTGGCAGTGTGTGACACATTGAATCCTAGGGAGTCATACTGGATTCAGGCCTTACTTTAAGTGACGACGTGACAAATGCTACACAGCGTGCTTTTGTGTATTCTGAAAGGTCTGCATACATTTAGAAATATATGCTTCCATAGTGTAGAAAACTAGAGGCCATGGGATCACTTATATTTTTAGCGTTTTTCTCCTGGTATATCTGGGGGATATGCTTGATGAATTCAAAAAGTAATAAACATGGCCGTTAGTTTAATCTTTTGCCAGGATCAGCAGGAACACGTATTCCTCTTTAGAGAGTGGCCCGAATCAAAGATATATGCAGGGTACACAGAAACTGCACGACTCACAAGGTCTTATGTCTTAGAGAACCTTGCTATCTTGGATGTAAACCATTGTATCGGGAAGAGATTACTAAAAGGAGTACCCGTCAAGACGGAAAAATCACTTTCCTCAAGTATCGTTTGCAGTCGGGAAGAGAAGCTTCAGCTGCTTTTAACCAACCATCAACAATGGTATCCCGGTGCTTTTAGCATGTTCACATATAAAATTAAAACATTGTAGAGCAGTAACTAATATGTTATTAAGGGAATTGAATTTTTAAGTAGGGAATTTTTTATTTGTTTGTAGGTTTTATAACTTTTGTATATTTTACAAATGGAATATTCCATGTCTTAATGGAAAATTCCAGCGTTTTAACTGTTTTATAACGTCTTTTATAGTATGTTATTGTTTATTTAGTTGTTAAGTGGTCATTTGACCAGGTATGTAGTAAGAAACTAATAATAAATAAAGGCATTTATGTTTATTTAGTATACTACACTGTATATAGAACATATAAATCATTTATGTGGATGGGATACATAAACTGAATTTAACATTTACTTAAATGCAAATTATATATATATGATGATTGTAGTGACTTTAATGCAATATACACTTTACAAATCGGCAATAAAATGTTAGTGTTACTTGATCCGTGAATAAGTAATTACTTGTTATATCATAGTTCCTTATCAATTCATTTAAAATTAAATAAAACGCATTCGAAACATTTAATTTAACTAAAAGTTAAAATTGGTTGTAATGTTACCACATTCATGTTTTATTGTTAAAATATCTAAAGTTATTACGACATAGTTAAACAAACTAACAAACATTTTATAAAAATTATAAAGCTTACTAAACATAATAAAACAAACATGTTGAGCACCTACTCTCGAATCAACTGTATGGATATTCGTGATTGAAGGTTAACCCCAAAATAACCTGCTATAACGGGAGTTATATTAACATTTAGCCCTGGGCAGTATGGCGATTCATGCGTTCAATAGAGTACATACCGGCCACTGTGTTAAAATTAAAACTTTGTAAACATATTTTACTATATTGTAATCTTTTATTTTTATTTGTTTATATTTTATTTGTTATCTATATGGTTTTAACAAATTAAGGCAAAATATTCTTAACCAAATGTTAAAATGGGTCTAATATGACGTTGATTTTGTATAATTCTGTAATTTTAAAATTACTTAAAAACCGTAATATATTACGGTACCCTTCTTGTAAAAAACGTTTTTTTCTAAATGGGATAAGGTTTTCGATTAAAGAATTTTTAGGTTTTTGTTGAAACGTCAAAGATCTGTACTTGATTGCGTCTTTCTCGACATAAAAAAAAGTTAGTAAACTATACTGACTTCCTTACATGTATACATAACAATAGGCAATGCAAATACCTCTTTCTTTTAGCTCTACTAGATTGGTTTGTCTTTAATTTCAAAGTTACAGTACCTACAGACTCCGAGATCCAAGAGTAGACGAAATCACCTAGCAACTCTGCTGGTGACAAAAGAGGACATATTTATGTCCACATCCTCTTCATCGCATCTAGACAATCTGGTGTATGTAGACGTCAATGTCCCTTCTAGACTCGCCTACTTGAGAGAGATGATTGCCGAGCGGTCTGGAACGACGCAACTTGGAGAGAGTGTTAGAAATAGGGCAGGTTCAAATCCTGTCTGTGAACGTCCCGCTTTGTATCAGTACCGTTGATATTACTATGCACCGACTCTCTACCTTGTCCTTCTTGACAAGATCCCCGTGCAGCCAGTGGTTCTTGGAGGAGGGCAGAATAATTTTAAGCAACCGGCTTCTCCTTCATTAAGAAACGTGGCCCCTAATATGATGAATGGTATCTTAAGAAGCTTTTCGTAGTCGATGAGGTGTTTATAAGTTACTTCGTTCTTGAGATATGGTTCAGGGGTATAGAGAGAGAGAAACGTAATTTTGCCAGACAATGAGGGTCCTTAACGATCAACCAACAAACAGTATAATTGTGTTACGTTTTGCATAGCTATGAAAGTAATTGTCCAAATTTAGTAGAACGTTTTTCAGAATATTTGTTATTGCCAAAATCAAAATGCTATTCCATAAATATTTAAGTATTTAATTTCAGTAAATTAAGTTTCTTTCTCCAAAACGAACTAGTCAGTAAAAACGCATTATAGCTTTTGCCATTTCAATATTTGCATAAAAACTCATGTTATTGTTTCAGTTAGAGATTTGTTTATCAAACTGAAAAGGAGAAACTAATTATAAAACAAGCCGGTAAATAAACATGAGATTGTTTTAATCAGGTATTGTAAACCCTAGTCCTTTTATTTAAATAAAATATGGTAGACGTTTTAGTACACTGTAACACAATGGGATTTCTTCATTTTTGAAATTATGTATTTTTATAATCCTGTATAATGTCTTAGTATTTGGTAAAGATTACATATCGTTCCTTAGCATGCCTTCCGTTGAGATTTTGATTTGAAAAATGATTTATTAGACATAGATTTTGGAGTAAAAAATGTTTATTTCCTATATAATATTAAAATATATTATTCTAAGATATATATATATATATATATACATATATATATATATATATATATATATATATATATATATATATATATATATACTATCCTTCAATAATAAATAGTTTTATAAAATGCTATGTTGCAATATTTGCAACTATAAAAATTGATGATAGTGCCTAAATTATTTGCATATAATATAAATAAATATTTCGTCATATTTTTACACATATGGTATGATACTTACAGAATGAAAAGTAACACAAATGCATTAACTAACAATGATAACCGTATATTAAAGAAATCATATGCAACCCAAAGTAGTGTTTATTTAATTGGATAACAACATAACTCTTAAGTAATGAATTGGAGTATTCTGATAATAAATTGGTCTTAATTAAAAAAGGTACTGTAAATAATGATAAGTTGTTCTGCTATTACCAAATACCAAACAAAACTGGGCTGTAAAATAAAAGTTTCAGTCTTATAAGTATACAAATTAGCCGACGATTCAAATAACGTTTAAGCATTCAAAACAGAGTATAAAATTGGTGTTAAAATCTAAATCACCTCATAGTTTGGATAAAAGTGTAAAATAATTTCATTTCCATAAATCCTTAAATAGCCTAAGTTAATGAAAATATTACACTAAAATGAGTATTCTATGACTAAGTCAAAACAAAAGGTTTATATGTAGTTTAGCCCGTTTTAAAAGAATTTATATACATCCACCCCTGATAAAAATCCGCTATAGGATATTCTGAATTCCATTCCATTCCATTCCAATTACCCAAGAAACTCGTCTTCCGATTGGAGAACCATGTACGAGGCTTTCTCGAATGTGCACGAATTGAAGCTATTATGATAGTTTTTTTGAGAAAAAGTTACCAGATTTCTCTAAATAAATGGTGAGGAATAAATAGGAAAGTGGTTTTCGAGAGAGAGGAGTGATTATTTTCCCGTAGAACGTACAATAAAGATGTTACTCGCTTTCCGCAATGCATATTTATTCCACTATACAACGGATCTTTGTAAAGGTGGTAAAAAGTTAAATTGCCACAGTTCTACATATGGTTATAAATTTTTAACCTTGAAAATCTTCCTTCAAAGATTTTTTAATACCTCAAAAGTAGAAATAGTTTCACTACATTTTCCTAACGCATTCGACAGTGAAGAAGCCCGCAAGTAATTATTTCTCACTATGGTGAAGACGGATCTCACACAACCATGGACTTTCAATAACCCTTGTTGAAGATCTTGAACTTCCACAATCACAGTAGGAATATATAAATGACTAACTACTATTTAGTTTTTGGTATGTATCGCTACCCTACAACTATTTCCAGAACTGGAGTCTAGACTGCCGTCCAAATCTCTGATAAAGTATAATATAAAAATATTCATTCCTTTATTAATAAGAATATCGTTTCCTACAATTTGAGTAGACAATGGTAGGCTTATTTTTTAGCATTAGTGGACATTTTACATTGCTTTTATGAGTAACCACGCTAGAAATAGAAAACCCCAGAATAAAAGAACTGCCTTTAATCATGTGGAATTTTAACATGAGATTTTTTATTGATTGGTTTATAAGACTTTTGTTATGCTATATGTTTGCACTCTGTTATTTTAACACATAAATATTAGATTTTGAAGTTAGTGCATGTCTCCTCATGGGATTTTGCTGACAGAACAGCCTATAGCTACGGGTTACGGCTAAAATACTTGTTATGGGTAAGCTTTAAATAGTCTTCATAACAATTTACAGTTTGAGGGTAAAACATTACTTCTTATGCCTCCACCAATTATTTACGTATTTAAGGATAAGGAAACTTACTTTATTAACTCGTTTTCAGTACGCTTAAAAAAAAAAAATAATAAAAAAATATTATTTTATCTTCTGGTTAACCTTAAGCAAAATTCTGACACATAAATATTTTATATATCAGCTACATTATTTTTATTAGTGAATTTCCATTGTTTACACAAACGCCATTTCAAAGTGTTATGCTTCATCAGTGCTACAGAGTTCTGGATTTAAATTATCTAACTCGCCTCAAATAGTATGTTTCTTAAATCAGTCAAGTCCTTTAATGTTAGTCTCCAATATAGAGTTCCGAATATGTTAAACTTACTTATATTCGTTAGTGTGGTGACCATGTGGTAATTCTCGTTTGAATATTAAACATGTTGGTTAATATTCAAACGAGAATTTTAGTTTCACCTGAATGTTCACAAGTGAATGTGTAACACACAGTCCAGTTCACTGCTACAGTAGCCAAGTGTAATATGGTTGACTGGTCACGTGTGCCTGGAAGAGCGTGATATTATTTGTTGTATTATTGTGGTTGTCAAATGAATTATTATAAAACAAAAGTAATTCAAGGCTTTTACATGACATATATAACTTTTATTAT
Organism: Homalodisca vitripennis; assembly: GCF_021130785.1. Classification (NCBI taxonomy): domain Eukaryota; kingdom Metazoa; phylum Arthropoda; class Insecta; order Hemiptera; family Cicadellidae; genus Homalodisca; species Homalodisca vitripennis. The sequence continues at coordinate 108,561 of NW_025776743.1, forward strand.
TAGTTGCTATACCTAATCAGGTATTTATATCCGTTCTTCACTTTTATCTGCAGAGATTGGACTATGAAGTTCATCATTCCTTTTCTTCATAAATTACGCAGAATAGAGATCGATTAGAGATATGCCTTTAGTCAATATCCAATGTAAAACCCAGTTGTTTTTCGGAGTCTGCTGTTAAAACGTCAGTTATACTGGACATATATAGATATGCCTTTGAAACTGTAAGACGTACAACTATTCGAACAATTATTTTAATTAAACCCTACAACCCAAGGTTATTCATACGCGTAAATAAAAAATTAGTTTTTTTGTTATGACTAACCATATTCCTTAGGTTTTTTTGACAGATTACGATTCCCTAAACGCATTTTTATTCTTGAAACGTTAACAATGAAGCATTTTCGTATTTCCCTTATCCATCCTTTGTTTATTCGTCGACATACTATCAAAAATTTAACTGATATGCCAGATATACGGTTATTATTATTTTTTTTAGACCTAATAAGGTATTTATAAGAGATCCTTACCTAAATGTGCATTCATTGCAATTTGAGTTATAGTATTCCTTTCCTTCATATATTATACACAGTAGGGATCGGTTAGAGAGGTGCCTTTAGTAAATATGTATTACCAAACACCGCTGTTAAATTTTCATCTATACTGGACAGATATGCCTTAACAGTTATAAGACCTACAACTATTAGAACAATTATTTTAATAAAATCTTATTGACCAACGTTTATTTCATAGGCATAAATAAACATTAATGTACATCTTTATTGACTAATCTTGTCAATTACGTTTTTGGAATATTAGAGTTCTCTAAACGCATTGCTATTTTTAAAACATTTACAGTGAAACATTGTCGTAATTCTCTTATCCATCCTTTGTTTATTCATTGACATACTATTAACAAGTTCGTGTCTGCAATAAAACAATTTATTTGATAAAAAATTAAATATTTACATAAAAAGAAACATTAAAAACCCGTGTTTACACCCTAAATTTGATTTGACCCTGCTGTAATCAATATATGTATATTTTTGAAGGTTACAATGGTTCAGCTGAATATGCATTTTCTAGTAGAATGTCGCTAAGTTTTAGGACACGTGAAGTAAATACAGAATTATGTAAATTAATGTCATTCTTTCATTGTAATAATTTAGATAAGCGCCGGCTTGAATGAAAAAGATATAAACTGAATGCTCATAATGGTTCTGCAAGACAATTAAAAATAATATCTAATCATGAATATGAACAAAAAAACACAAATAATTATCTGCTTTATACATTTATTTAGACTAAAACATATAGATTAGACTGTAATTTAATATTCGTACATTAAAATTAATAAAGTGGAAACCCACAATGAAAAATTATCGACTTATCCACTTGACTTTTAATAGCTCATAGGAAAAAGTTCCGCTGTCAACAATGCGTTTCCAATATTGTTCTGTCTATAACCGGGTTTGCAACCAATATTCACTGTTTGCAGAGAAACATCATTATCGTGATGAAGCGAATAAAATAGTGAGGACTGTTTGGAAATGGCAACGTTTGTAACATATATAGTATCTATGTGATACATGCTACGGCAAGTTAATTTCTTTTATTAGTTAATTAAATAGACTAAAAAATACCATGGGTACCAATACTGATAATATTGTAGAATGTATTAATTTCTTTTACAGTGTTATTTCATGAAGAATGAAACTATCCGTCTTGTATTTTATTTCTCCTGCATTTAAATTAAAAATTATAACAAAAGAAAAATCGTGTAAATTTTGTCTAAATATACGTAGTGAGATAAAAAAAATAAATGTGACGTTACGAGAAAATAAAAGCATATTACCTATTACATAGTAAAATATAAATTGTGTTGCCGTTTTTGCTTCTTATTAGTTAAGAGTTGAAAATGACTCGAATTTGAATGATAAAACCAAAACATGTACCAGAAATACTGATAGTATTGAAAGCATGGACCAACATATGCTAAAACCCATGGTAACCAACGTTACCACACACAAATTTATTTCAGGATCCATAGGATTTAACACGCATTTCTGTGGTGATGAATTATTTTCTCTTAGGTTCGAGTCAATTGTTACTTGTTAATATTATTTCAGAAATATATATATATATATATATATATATATATATATATATATATATATTATATATATTTCACGTTAATTGTACGGATAACCTGTAGTATAGTGGCAACCATTTTATGTTACTAATGTATAAATATAATTTTTACCATGATATTTGTATAGTATTTTACGACCACGAACTATACAACTCAAAATTATATGTCTACTAATAAAAACCTGCTCCAGTTTACCACCAGAGTGTATAGTTGTCACAATAGTCTCAGACAGAGCCTGTTTAAATTCTTGGAACCCAAATAATTTCCATATATTATACTCGAGCAATATTAAAATATTAGTAGTTTCGATCTTTCATTCTACACACAGAGAGAACATTCAGCACACCGCTTAGTTATAAGTATATATAAACTAATTATTATAAACATATTTCTTATATTTAAATGTCTTTAATATTTACTCTATGATTACTAATTATAAAAGTTAACAAATCCATAGTAGTTACATAGGATAATAATAAATACTATTTACAAAAACTTTCTTTATTTTTTAATAAATAGGTTAATAAATACTTTATTTTTCACATTTATAATAATCCTAATTAAGGCTTTAAAGAAAATAAAATGTCTTTAAGTAAACACAGTACAGACTCTTATTCAAGAAAGTATCAAGAATATCGCAAGGAACATATGGGTACAGACTAGACGCCCCCAGCTCTTTAGTAATAACTTTGCTTGTGTTCTGTAGACCATTTCTCAACACCCCATTTCTATACTTTAGTCTATCTGTTATACTCTTCTCCAAACACTGCAGTAAATTATTGGACTCTTTTGCAGTAAAGTTTGTTCTTGTCGTGTTCCTTGTATATTCCTGTGGAATGTTTGTTCCAACAGGCAATAATACCTAGATTGTACTTCAGTTATTTATCCCGTGACCTCACGGTTCCATGTGTACACATTAGTAAGTACAGTAATTACTACTGAGTGAGGTACCCTCACTTCTTTACCTGATAAAAGTTAATCACTTGTACGTAATATATAAAAAGTTGTAATAAAAATATAACAGCAGTATTCCTTTTAGATTATATCTTTCATTGCTATTATTAAAAAGATAAGTTAATTTATTGATCACATATTTATATATTTCTTATATTTCAAGATTCAATGCCTAGCAATGTGTATACATTATTAAATCAACCCAGATAGGAACTCCAGACAGTAAGGAATACATATTCCTGAATAAAACAGGATTTTTCCGGACATTTACCATCGTTCAGTGAAACAAGAAATCAGTTACACAGAAATTAGTGTTACTGATTTCTTGTTTCACTGAACGATGGCAAATGTCCGGAAAAATCCTGTTTCCTTCACAATCCTTCCATCGTCAAAAATAAACTTCAAACAAAGTCCTGAATAAATGTAGACAATTAAGTGTCTCAATTGCTTGTAGTACAATAAACCAACTTGATTTTCAGACCGAATTCATATGACTATCGTAACGTAATATGAATATGATATCTTATTTCCTGCATTCTTATTATTATCATTACCACGTTTATCCTTATATTTTATGTTTATAACCAATATTTTATTTATAGGTTCTTAGTAGTGTAAATTAATCCTATTTGTTAGTTTTTATGCAGGCGATGAGGATAAACCTAGTAACCTTTATAGTTCATTATAAGCCTCCTAAATTACTAATTGTTATAGATTTATTTTGATACTTTAGAATTAATAGTTATACGACTATTTAAGCAAAATTAGTTGTTATACTACTTATCAATAATCCTTTTTGTTTTAACGCACAGTTTTATTTGCAAAATTGACAAATGTTTTCGTCTTCACATATATTGTATTATATAAAAATGGATACATTATGTATGATATATTATCATTATATATATGAAGACAATATATTATCCTTTATATTAAGACATTTCAGTACATCAAGCACACATCAGCGAATAATAGTTAAACATTGCAAATGGTTGTTGTTAGCACATTTTGTTTAAGGATATATGAAACCAAACCCAGATACACATTAAATATGAAATTTATTCTTCTACGAAAATATCATAAAGTTATTATTTTAAATCTTTACACAGTTTGCTTGTTTGTACCATGCAATAAAAAAGGGTTATGTTTAAAGTGTCGAGGCTTTGTAACAAATAATGATAGCAGGATAGTAACAGTTTAGAATTATTTGCTGTAAGATGCAAAGTAAATATCCATTTCGACATCACTGCAATCAGAAGAAAATTACATTTAAAATGTGGTTGCCATCTACAGTTATGTATTGGAGATGTATACTTAGTTTTTAAGAATATAAAAAGTGATGCTGCATTCAATAAATAGTTAATTATCCATTTTAATATTTGTGCTCACTGCTCAACTTCATTGAACTAAGGGATTTGCAAGAGAACTAAATCTGTAACTATTTACTATTGTGTTTCCCAAAATTGGTAACTTTAAGTTGTAAGAACTTTTTATATCAGCTTGAATACGAAAAACTGTTACGTGAGTTAAAATGTTTAATGAATACAGAAGATGGAAAGTGGAGACGGAAGCCAAACCAACACGTATTGTACTATGAACAGGACTAAAATAAAATAGGAACTTAAGATGATAGAAATATAGAAGTAATGTATTATTCCTCAAATTATTTATTCCAATACTAATTAAAGCCGGCTTTCCTCTCACAAAGGATCAAGGAGTTCTGTTCACATCCAAATCTAACTTCACGCGAGACGATCCAAACTTTAAATCATCAGTTGTCTTTGACGCGTTCCAATTTGGCTCAAAGTTTTGTTTCCTTTACTACCTCGTTAGAAACGTTTAGCTTTGTGGATAGAGTTAATTATATACTCGGTTCAAGGAATTACTTTATTGTTAAATATAGTCAGAAAAGTTGCTTTAGATCTGTTCATCTGTTAACGGTTTCAAGATTAGTATCTGAAATTGAACTTTTTATTTGGATTGGAATTGCAACGAAAATCTAAATATTCATCAGGGGTGAATAGTTTTCCCATTATTTATCATTATATCTGCTCATTTCTGTAAAGTAATACATTCCTTCACAAGCCTCAAATTTTAGTATTTCGATTGACTTTAATAACGGTAGTTTAAAATGTATTGTAAATTTAATTATTACGAAAGGTCGAAAAGAAATTTAGAAGAAATTGTAATCAGTAGATTATCTAAGAAGATTGTTTACTACTTATAGTAATAAAATAATATAAAATAATAAAAGAACTCAAAATAGTAGTTTTTTTATATGTTTAGGAACTACACGAAGAAACTATACGATTTTGACATGGAGTGCAGGATGTAATTAAATCTTTGATTAATAAAGCTCAGTGAAAAGAAAGTGCCAAATTGAATCCCAAAAAGGATTTATTCATATAAAAATCAGGTGTGAGAAACTAATACTAACAATAATTTAAATACAAGCTTTTCAACACACTATAATGTAGAATCGTGTATAAATATAAATTAAAACCGTTAATAAAGTAAACTTTAGTAATAATGTAATTTCTAACCTATATATCAAATGTGAAGAGTGAAATAGATATTTAAGAATAATTATGTTTTTGGTATTAGATGTAGATCTATGAAATTTCACTCAATATTACTTAAATATACACTGAGTAATTTATTTAACCTGATTATAAAGTTTTTCCTAAAAATTTGAAGCATTTTGCACTATTTATATTTAAAATAATGCCATAATTTTTATAAAATACATCATCTTATAATAAATAACACCAAGAGTTATATATTTCAAAACCACTATTTATGAAAAGTCCATTATGAACCACAAGCATTATTCTTTGAAACAATCAATCACGTTACTTATTTATCGCTAATACTCTTAATTATTCAAATTTATCTGATCTTATTAAAAATCAATATCTACACAGTTTAATGCAGGCTAAAATTTTACAATGAATAGTTTAATAGGTTAATGCAATATACTTTTCGAAGTTCGGTAAGTTTTAGGGTGTGTGCAGCATAGATAAAATCATGTAAACGAATGTTATTCTTTAATATTAGTAATAGTGAGAGCTATAAAGATAACGATTACAAATTTAACAATATAAATGATACTTTAATACAAAATAATTATAAAAAAATTAATTTTTATGATTATGAATAGAACGCAAAACATAATTGCCTATTACATAAATTTAATCAGATTCAGACATATTGGAATAATGTGAAAACCTTGAGTTTTGTATATACTCCATAAACCTGAATTCTTTAGTAGCTTATTAACAGATAATAAAGGTTGGTGATCTACCCACTCCACTCCAGTGACTGCCACTTGACTTGACTTTAACAGTACATGGGAATTATGGTTCGCGGTCAACAATGTGGTTCCAATAATGCTCTGTCGATAACCGGGTTTGCAACCAATATTTACTGTTTGCAGAGAAACATCATTATCGCGATGAAGCGCAAATAGCGGAAACTGTTTGGAAAGGCAACTTTGGTAACATATAAAATACCTAAGTGATCTATGCTACATCAAGTTAATTTAATTTAATTGGGTTAGTAAATAGACCAGAAATACTAGGCATGGGCATTCTGATAATAACGTGGAATTCATGTAACTTTTCTATAGTATACTCGGGAACATTATTTAATCCTTACGGATAGTAGTATTTCGTGGAGAATCAAAGTTTTCTTGTAAAAGACTGTGTAACAAATATGTAAATATTTTCTAATATTTATGAACATTTTCGTAAATACCTGACTTTAAGATGTAAGGCATTCCTTCTGTTGACGATAATTGATTTTGGAAAACTTTCGAACGAAACAAGAAAACATCTGAACATCATCGATCATTATTTTTGTGTATAATCACATAAGTTTTCCAAATAATTAATAAATTGTTGTGGTATTGATAGAGTCCACATACTTCCTAGTTGGTGGTATCAAGGTGGGCTTCAAGGATGATAAGTTATCATTCTAATATTTTCAGACAGGGAAGCGTATAGCCATCTAATTGAGTTTATATGCAAGAGGGCTTTTTAGTAACTTATTGGGGAAAGGGCTGTTATTTTAAGCTTGTGGGCTTAGCAAAAGTTAGTTCAGTAAGATATGTGGTGGATATCGAATTTTATTAAGGCTACTATCTACGTAACATTTTCAGGTGATTATATATTTAGTGGTTAAAATGTATGGTACATTTATATAATCACTGGAGTATATTTAATAATGAAACTTAGGGAAGCTACCTATGTAACAGCTACTTTCTTCGTATACACTTTAACAATAGAACTATAATATTAGTTTTTGTCTCATTGTAAAAGATAATGTAAAATATTATGTATAAAATTAATAAACAAAAGGATTACTTATTTATAATGGATATATAAGTGTAACAGAAACAATTTTAATAAGTTGTCCCTATATTTTTTCATAAAATTTAGAAAATTATACCTGTATTTGCAGTATTTTTATTTTAAAGTTATTTATTAATAAAAATGTTGGATTGAATTATGCTTGAATTTGAATGTTAAAAACAAAAAATGTTACAGAAATTGCGATAATATTAGCATAGACTATAAGCTAAGAACATAAAAGCCTAGTTTTTATATAACTGGAAATCAGACGAAGAACCAAGTACCAAGTACCAAGTACCAAGTACATAAGTGTTTATCAAGCCAACAGGCGGAACACACTCCCCGTGTCACACTCTGGTGGTTGAAGTCGAAACTAACTACTACCAACGACGTCAACTTGTAGCAATTTTAACAACCGAGGGTTTTAGTCTTCTTTTACTTTAGCAAGCAACTTTACAGAGTTATCGTCCGTCCGTAAGTCAACATGGCTTATCGGTGAGGTCCATAATGAAACGTAAAAAAAAAAAAACTAAATTATATTTAATTATTAGAAATTGTTTTCTTTCCTTGGTTTAATTTTACAAAGCATTTTATGTTACTCTTTGTGTGGCTGTGGTGCTGGCAAATATCTAAATTTTAAAATATTAGCATTTTATATAACTTTATTGGGGTAAATACATACATTAATCAGAGTATAAATAGATTGTTAATTATATTACTGGATAAAAATTAATAAAATATTACCAAATTATAAATTACTTTTTATAAATAGTTGGAATCAATCTCTAAGCACAACAAAAATAAAATCAATAATTATATATACAAATGAATTTTTAAGCAAAAACAAAAATAATTAATATTATATACAGCCTAACTTAAAAAAAATCTGGTTGTCCACTGAAATAACTAAGCTTTGCCGAATCATTCACTTTATAAGCATGTGAATGTATCTATATATAGTGTGTCAGTGTTAGTATAATTTATTTAGTTTATGAATATTTTAACTGATACTCACTGTTGTGATGAGCTAGAATTTTTCAATTTAAAGGTTGATACGAGTATATTTTAACATAACATATTTGACCACAGAACAATTTGGCAATTTCACAAAATATTATTGTGTGAAAAGAAAGAGTAATAAATATTCATAACTTGCATACAGAAAGTTTTGCTCAAATTTTCGCATAGCTATTATTTCTAATGAAGCAACATTAAGCTCTTTAGTGATAATATTGAGGAGTGTAATACAGATTATTGGTTGGTATTCAGCTTTGATGATAAACATCTGTAGTCTTCATCAGCGGAGTAAAAACTAACAAACCTATGTAACCGATGTTAAAACTAAAATAATAGATTCAACGAATTAACCTTGATCGGGTAATGAAGTGAGGGTAGTTTACTCTGGAGTAAATACTATGCGTACCAACGTGTTTATGTTGCACCACTAGGCTGTCACGGGTTAAACATTTGATGTACAAACTAGTTTTATGTGTCTCGTTGGAACAAACATTCCGTTAGAATAAGCAGTGAACATGACACGAACATACTTTACCACAACAGAGTCCAATAGTTTACTGCAGTGTTTAGAGAAGAGTATAGCAGATAGCCTAAAGTATAGAAACGGGAAATTGAAAAATGGTTTTCAGAACACGCAAAGTTATTACTGAAGAGCTGGGGGCGTCTCGACTGTACCCGTATATTCCTGGCTTTAGGCTGGATACGTTCTTGTGTAATAAACGAATACCGTATTTACTTAAGGTTTTATTTTTGTATTAACAGTTATAGACGCTATAACGCAATCGTTAAAAATGTGAAATGTAAAGTATTTTACCATCTATTTATGAAAAAATAAAGATAGGTTTTTAAAAACAATATTTGTTACTATCTTCCCTTTTATAAACTAACTGGAATCAGATTATGTACAATTTATTATAGATAAGGGGTATGTATTTAAGATATTTCTATAGACAAAAGAAGTTTATAATAACTAGTTTATATGCAATTAAAACTTAATGGAAAGATGAAATACGGGTTTCTATATTTTGCAGACTTAGAGTTCTACACTACTAATAATATTTTAATATCTTTCAATTAAAAAAATTATGAAAATTATCTCGGTCTCCATAAAAATGCTGTGACCCCTAGCAGGACCGAGACTTTAGTGACAACTACATACTCTGCTGTTATTGTTTGTTTAATGTTTATTTTTCATGATGGAATGATTTTGAAGGAATCAGGATATTTCCGGATATTTGACATCGTTCAGTGAAACAAAAAATCATTACATTGTCCATTGATGCTGCTGAAGCAGATTGGTTATTAGTGGACAAATAATTATGAGCTGTAAGGTTAGTGGTCCTAAAATTTAGACATGATATTTACAAATTAATTATAACACATTTCTGGATGCAAAATTTATACACCATATTTGTTCAAATATGTGAAATATATATATATATATATATATATATATATATATAATATATATATATATATATATAGTGAATACATACTGCTGTGAGGAATAAAATTAGCAAGTAAAAATCTACTCGAACCTAATATAAATTTATTGATCTAGAAAAACGTGTGTTTAATCCTATGACGCAGGGGATTACTATCTCTAAGACATCCCTAGCTTAGTAAAACTCCTGTAACTCAAAAGTTAATGGATATTTTTTATAGGATGTGAAAATATAATATTTCTTAGTATGATTTAATAGTAAATAATATATTTTTGGCCAAAATAAAAAAATAGAATTTTATCTTTTATAGCTTCAGTTCGAATTTATTTACAGAAAGTTTCTCTGATTGAATCGTAAATACATATATTTTGATCACCTAAACCGTCGTTAGATACAAGTGCCTATATGAGAGTCTATGTATTGTCTATGCAATTCTCTGACTTTATTTTATTGGACTGAATTCTGACAATAATCAAAGGTTATAAATATTGTGTCTATATATATATATATATATTAGAAATGTCTGATATGTACTTCAAAAATATCATTTGGACACACAGGAAGTACACAGGTAATAAATAGAAGTTGTACCGAATAGACGAAACACATGGTGTTGGATATCACTGAGGTCGTAGGAATAAATACTCGATTTGCTAAGTTTATTTATAAATTTAACTGTGACAATTCAAATGTACAAGCACAACTTATAGATGTAAAAATACAATAATTTAATGCCACGTTGATGCCAAAATAGAGCAAAAATAAACTTAAACAACATCTTCAGGGTGTGCCTAATCTTCCAATGTTCTTTGGAATTTCGACAACGAACTTAATCATTTACTAAAAACTTTAAATTGACTTCCCTTCACGTCGATGCCACCCTTAAACGCGTGGCGTCAGCATCTTGGCTCAACATTACAGCTGCATTAGAAAAAGTGACGATTAGTAGACTATAAGTCTGAAACACGAATACTGAAAGTGCATGAGGTTGTACTCATAATTAAAGAGGACTCGTAAACTTACGGACATGGCGCGCGAGGTGTTGCTTGGTAGCAAGATGTTTAGCTACAATGTTCGAGAGAGAAAATATTATTACGCGTGCCAATTAGTTTATTAATCCGCCAAGAATTGAGTTTCAACAATATCAACACTTTTAACTTATGCTAACTGGTAACGAGTAACAGAATTACGAAAATATGTATTATATAAAATGAAACTAAATAACGGTACAAAGTAATAATTTACTCTGAGAACAATGCCGGCTAATACGTCAGTTCCCAAGTTAATAACGAGGATCCATTATTCAAATATCTTCAGTGGCCATTTGTAACCCACTCTTTCAAAACGTTAACATAAATATAGGCAATAATTAAACTATCACGTTAGCTATTGCGTGTTTTATTATTAAAGACCAGTATGTTCTGTTTTGATTATTTTTTTTTTGTAAAAATAACTGTATTTGCTGTCATTGTAAAATGCTTAACTTTAATCTCAAACAAACATCTAACAATAAATTGAAATATTTAGTTAAACACAAAAGTACTTCTAGGTTAATACTACAGTTAAATATTCATTATCACGTAAGTTCATATAACCTATAATTTGAATACATTTTACTTTATTCAAGAGACTTTTTGAACCTTTTTTTAGCAATAATATATAGTTTATCCAGCCACTACTATTGAATAAACACATTATGTATTTAAAACGCATCACATTATTTATCTGGCCTGTACGTTTATATTTTAAAAGGGGCTCATAAAAAAGCATTTTAAAGGATAGTTTCCCGGATTTATGATTTCGATAAAGATCCTAACTAACAATAAGTTTGATTAAGTACTTACGTATGTTTAATGAAAGAACACGAAAATTAAAAAAAAAAATTAGTTATGCAGATCTTGTTTACTTTGAAATACAGAACATGTTTTAAAGTAATCAATCTAGTTGAATTAAACTAACATTTCTTCTATTTGAAGACTATTAAATATGTTAGAATGTTGTACCGAGAAAAAACAACTTTAGTACAATCTTAGTAATTCTCTTAGTAACCCAGAAAACAAGGTAACTTTAGATTATACATGAGTAAATATGTTATTTAATGTATATGTGAAGAAGATGCATAAAAAACAGAAGTTACAAATCGTTATTTTTTCTCCTGAATATAAGTTTTGGAGTGGTCTAACATAATAGTTGTTCCGTATTTCAAGTCAGCAAATGATATTATGTAGTATATTGGTGCATTCTGAATGGCAGGTTAAAGGTAAAGTCTACAGTTTCTAATTGCAGTGTTTTAAGATTAAAATACATTTCAAACTAAGCTCATAAGACTGAAACGTCGATCTGGACAATCCACGATGGTTTCTAAATGTTGCACACAGTATAAACGGATCTGTTGATACAACGGAGTATGCAAGAACCCTAAAGAAGTCCTCCTCCATAGACTAATGGTTATAGTCTCGGCTTTCTAACCGAGAGATCACGGGTTCGAATCCCGGGGAGGTCCAATCATGTACTTTATACTTAAAAAAAAAACCAATGCACATCTAAGCCGGAAGCCCGCATAGCTGACGCTGAGGCTTAAATAAGATAAAAAAAAGAAAAAAAACCCTAAAGAACATAACGAATTATCGTATTTACGGACTTTCGCATAACGGACAGTCGTATAGTGCTTTCACTTTTTTTACATCAAAATGAATAGAGTTCTTCTTTGCAACATAAGGATCATATGTACCAAGTTAAATATATATAAGACTTCTTTAAAAAGTTGTATCGCACATGCAAAGATACGGACAGTCCCTTGACTATGTGACCTCTACATAATAACAGTTGTATTTGAACTAAGAGGAACTTATGAACCAAATTTAAATTATCTAGGACTCTTATATTAAGCATTATCGCATAGACAGACAGGTTCACGAATTTAGAAACACTCTGTCGGATCCTTAATAGTTATAACCGAGTGAATTATAATTTTCTCAAAGGAGGTTTCTTTTAACGGATAACTACACAACTTTAAGAAGGCCTTGCGGGTTTTTAATAATAGTGACTGAATTAACGATAACCTTCTAAAAGAAGATTTATTTGAGCAATTACTTGTAAAAAGATTAATAACTTTGCTATATATCAAACTTCTTATATATCAATACATGGGGAAAAGAGTAAAAACATCACTTTGAGTATGAACGTTGTGCGTTGTTAACGATGAATAGAACTGGATAGACCTCCGTAATATAGCGATCCAGACACTCGCAGTCTTATCACTGCAAAAGTTGACATTCGACACAGAGCTTTGTAAGCACCCGGTAACAAATTCAGATAAGCCTTTTATATGCTTATTGAGTCTCAACTGTTTGGCCGTTGTAAGGACTGTGCTGCTGTAATATAATGATGTAACTTTATGGAATGATGTACTGCTATTTTAGTAAAGAATAAATAACCTTTTACAGGTGTTTATAAATTGTATTTATATTTAGTAGCAACATACACACAGACTTAAAGTCTGTTGGGAATTGAGGATAGGAAGGAGGTGTAGGAAGATCGTTGATACCGCCCAACTTAACTAGCTTTGTCATCAGAAGTAAGTATTAGTTTTGTTGGAATAACTTTCTTTAAACACATATAACTTTCTCCCTAAAAACACAATATTCTTATTTAAATTTTATTAAATATTTAATACTCTTGGATTATAAACATTAAATGTTATTTCACTCCCTGAATTCATGTAAGTGTAAAAACTTCACATTAAGTTTTTTCATCAGCCGTTTTTATGCGGGGTTGGTTACGAAATAATTAATTTAAGTACCTGCCACTTGTCGTAAAGTGGCGATCAAACATTGCCTGTCTCCGGGCAGTGAGAGTAACGTTTCAACGTATTTTTAATAGCACTAATCTCGGTATATAACGCCTGGGATTAGATGGGTACTGTTATATACAAATCCGCTATAAATGATAAATATTACATAATTCTATATTTTTAATAGCTCCTTTGTGGTAATAGAGTAGACTTCAAGAGGCTGATAATTTCAAGTATTAAAACTTCCTTTTAAGTGGAAGCTTTCAATCTCTCAATCTCTAGGAAAATGTAACATTTTTGAATTTCTCAGTCTATGGGAGCATTCATGTGCTTTATACCCCAGTTGTGTACCAAAACACAATCGCTTTGCATCCATGAAAAGGTAAACATTTCATAGATATATTATGTATATGTATACAGGTAAAAAGTTATATTATGTATACAGTTTTTCCCAGATATTTTTTGGTTTATCCATCTACAATATAAATATATACTCTTAGAGTGGTTTTAAAAGAAAACTACAGTTATTTTCTGTACAATATTTTGTTTTAATTACAACTTTGTAAAGTACAGTGTATAACAAACACTGAATAAAATAAACAATCAAAAAAAGAAACGCCTGATAATAACTTTTTTAAATGTAAATAAAATTTGAAAAAGTAAAATTTAAAAAGTTCTTAATTAAAAAAATAATTACATAATATTATATAATTTTAAATTTAGGTAAATTTTTAGATCAGAATATAAGGATTTAGCCTCTACATTTATAGGCTAAATATATGACATAAAGCTTTGGTAACAGGAATGTTCGAGTCATTGGCCGAGTAATAACTTTCCTCAGTTAATATTTCATCGATTAAATATTAATATCGTTATTATGTCGTTACCTAAGATATATATGATAGTTGTGTAAATTATTATGATAGATAGACCTAGGGATCTGCTCACTTGTTTCTAGACTCCAGAACTAATATTTCTTGTAATTTCTTGTTTTCAGGACGTTCATGCCATTATTTCATCATTATTGGTATATTTTTACACTTCCATATATTGGTTACTTAGTAAACATTACTATTCGTACCGCTTTAATATTTATCTAGTAGGACGTATATACCAATTTTATACAAGATTCGATATAATCTAGAAGGTAAATGGGACAAAGGTAGATATTTTTACACCACGAACAAGTGGAAATATGTAGATTAGGAATCTACTTAAGGCGATATTATTTTACATTGTCGGTAATTTAATATTAATGTAAAAGTAGACTGATTTTTACTAGGCAACGTCATAATAACCGCGTATATACATGGGAACATACAAAATATTTTATTTTAACACTGTTTAATAGAGTGAAGTAAACAAACGTAATGTTGTTGGACACAAAACCAAACTCTGTTAAACAGGTTTGTGGTACGGGGTTCCCGATGTGGTCAGTCAAGTGCTCGATCAGTTACCAGATTTGTTGATAAACAAACAATGTTTTGTATTTTAGCATTCGTCCATGTATGTTTCATTCTACAGCATGATACCGAAACATAAAAGTAACTCAAACAACAATAAGCCTATTATACAGTAGCTGATAAATTCTTAAATTACTCTTCGTAAAACATGTTTTACACAGACAGATGTGCACAAGACGATTTGATGTGCACAGTTTTGTACGCGATTCGGTCGTTTTGCTCGTATGATATTTAAATCACATTATACAAGAAATTGATTTGTACGGACAAAATCGCCATATATCCTTTCATTTGGAAGAGTAGACAATGTTCTTGGACTATGACTCGACTTCTAGCATATGTGTTATGTGATATCAATTACATGAATTTGTTAAAAAGTTGATAAAATATCAAACTAGTATAGACTACCTTATGTAGAAGCGAATTAACTTCCGGTAACTCGTATAATTCGATATTAATCTATTTAAATTTATTATTAACTCCTAATCTGTATTGGCTAACAAAACAAATAAATTCAAAATAGCGTTTTGTAAATCATGTTTGTAAACTATATATTATTGATATACATATTTACATTCTCTACGAACCGTAACGGAGGTTTTTTATTGGGTTTTACCTATAACGTATTATAATCGATAATATATTACAGAATATGGTTAAAAGAATGTAAAAATTTTTCATCATATAAGCAATACAAAGCCCAAGAGTTTGTGCAATACTATTAAAGAACATTCAACTAGCGCTTGAAATAATTTTTAAGTAATTAGGAACTTTATAATTATACCGGTTGGATCAATAATCTTTCAAGATAATCTAAAAGTTGCGACTGTACAGAACCTTTAATAATTATTTGTTTAAATTATAAATTTACTTTTAATTTCCATAAAACATGTTTTGAGCATTTTTGTTGATAACGCTAGGTTTTAGATACTATTGACCATGACATGCTTGTAGGAGAAATAAAGAAAATGTTGGCATCTGAAAGCTACCTCTTATAGAGGGTCACAAGTTATCTGTTAATTTTGCCTAGAACAACCCATTATTTATTCTGGCAACAGTGTACGGGTTCAATAGATCAACTACACAAACCTAATAATACTCAAAATGCCCCCTCATAACAAACTTCATTTCCTATCTTAATACTTCTGATCGCCCTTCAATGGTTAAGGCCATAACTACATTTTTTATTTAACTATGTATTTAACTATATATAGATAGGTAATCACATCAGTGTCTAAAAGTGGAAACAGAAACATACCATTAGAGTAACACTGTTTAGGATAAATTGAAGTGGGACTCGTATATACAATATTCAAACCTACCTGTGCTTACGAATGCAACGGAATTCTATTATAATTTCGTAGCTTGTTAGCAAAAAGGTTCAATTCATATTAAAAAAAATACCTTAAATTGAAAATAACTTTTTGAGTTAAAAATCATTCAACATATCATTAAAAAAATCTGATTCTTTATAAAAACAAAAGTAAAAAACCTCTTGTACATTTGGAAAAGTGGGATCAACTACCAAGATAGTATAATAACTATGGGCTAAAGACGCTGACATACATTATTCAAAGTACGTATATTTAATTAATTCCTAAAAATTTCAAAATTATAAAATGTTTACAATGCTAAGACTTAAATAATAATTAGGGTGCTTTAAATTGAAAATAATGACTAAATGTCATGAAAAATTAATACTGGGTCTTGGAAAACAGATTATATATTAAAACCGTAATTAATTATTCATAGTGTTTTATCTTATACATTAGTATTGTCATGTATGTTTATAATCTACATGTATGTGAGAGTGTATGTATGGTACGTACTAATGTATTAATGTACTGCCGTAGATTACTGTGGATATTATAGGTCGTATACAGGTATTATATTTAATACCTATAATATCGATAGTGTATAATAATACTTAACACAATGTATCACAAAGTATACTAATTTTTTACAGTTGCATTTATTTAATAAACGTAGCTGCTTTAACTAGTTAAAAACTTATTTATGTTGTTATGGTTTATAAATATGAATGTACAATTGGCCAAGTCACCTAAGCCACACCTGTTTTAACAGAAAAATTTCTCAGAATAGTTTGATTTAAGGCTACATAACTTCTAGTGCCCTGGGTATTAAATATAGTTCATCCTATAATATTATATTGTATAATATGTTGTAGGTAAAAACCACTTAAAACCTCCACCACGGGTTGTATATAATTTAAATATCGTTAATCATTAAAATCAACGCTATTTAGAATTTCTTCTTTTGTAAACCAATAGAAATTACGAACCCATAATAGATTTAAATAGATAAATATAGAATAATTCGAGTTACCGCAAGTTGATTCACTCCGGCCTTGACAAAAGTTAGTGTTTACTAGTTTGGTATTTTATAAACTTTAAAAAAAATTCATGGTATTGATATCTCATAAAACATATGCTTAACTTAGATTGAGTCATAGACCAAGAACATTGTGTACATTATAAACTGTACCAGATAAATGAGGAACTTTTTGTTCAGATCAACTTCTTCTATATTGCGATTAAAATGGTTTTCGTTCAAAACGACTAAATCGCGCACAAATTGTGCACATCAGATCGTCTTGTACTCATCAAAACCGCACAGTCTCTGCGTAATTAATGTTTTACGTAAGAGTAATTTAAGAAATTTTCACGTGCCTATCAGCTAGTGTATAGACTTAGTGTAATAGGCTTATTGTTGCTTGAATTGCTTTTAAGTTACGGTATCTTCCTGGAGAATGAAACACACGTGTACAAATACTAAAAGACAAAAAATCTTTTATCTATCAACATATCTGGTAACTGATCGAAAACTTCACTGACCAAATCGGAAGCCGCCCACCACAACCCTGTTTAACAGATATTGGTTTGGTATTCAACAACGTTACGTTTGTTTACTACACTCCATTAGAAAGTGTTTTCAACAAACTATTTTTTACTATTGTTGTTTCCGGTTAAATACACGTTTAATATGACATTTCCTGATACAAATTGTCTACTTTTAAATTATTAATATATTACTCACAATGTAAAGTTATATCACCTTGAGTAGATTCCTAATCTACTACGGCTACATGTGCCTTGCTCGTGTTGATTGAATATCTACCTATGTACCATCATGCGTGTAGATCATATCGAAAAATCATACTCTCCGTCCTACTAGTTGGAATCAACCTATAGCATTAAGAATTTTACTAAGTAACCAACATGAGTGTTTCAAAAATACGAATAATGATAAAATAATGATATTCTCGGTCTAAAAACAATATAGTTTACAAGTACAATTAAAAGTTAATACAAATGTTAATTAACTTATCGAAAATAAACATTAAAAAATATAACATTAGCGAAAATATAACATTTTGCGTTATTTCTATGGCATTTAATTGTAATATTTTCAAATTCTTGAGTCTTTAGGGACAAGTGAGCAAATCCATCAGAATAACTCGTACAACTTTTATGTATATCTTAAGTACTAACAAAATAACACTGGAATTAATATTTAAACGATGAAATATTAACTGAAGAAATTTATTCCTTGGCTAATGTATCGAAAGTTCCTATTACCAAACTTTATTTCAAATATTTAGCCAAAAAATGATGTGGACGGAATAAAAAAAAAATATATGGAACCAAATTGTACACATACTCTAACTTAAGACATGGTTTACCTTTTGAGAGATGCAAAGCGATTGAGTTTTGATACAAAAACTGGGGTATAAAGCACATGAATGCTCCCATAGACTGACACATTCAAAAGGTTACAACTTTCTAGAGATTGGAAGCTTCCACATGAAGGGAGGTTTTAATACTTGTAAACCATCGGCCTACTCTATTGAAACATAGGAGCTAATAAACATTACAATTATGTAATATTTGTCATTTTTAGCGGGTATGAATATAACAGTTAACTCCGTTGTCTACTGAGTTAAGTAGATCTACTGAGCTTTATCTACTGAGTTAAGTACTACCAACAAAAGGTTGAAACGTTACTCCCATTACACCGAAGTCAATGGTTATAAAATATTTTCGTTCTCTTAGGACCAAAAGTTGAGATATTGTACTTAGTCCTTAAAGGACCTTTGCGCTGCATCCGGAGTGACGGGATATTCTGTATGGTTGAGTTGTGGGTAAGGGGCCACCTCCAGTCGGAATCTATGAGGAAAATTTGGGATTATTCTCAGTCATATCTCCTTGGACAATCTTAGTCATATCTAGCTTTGTAGCAACCGGGTGAAACACACTTATGTTTAAACTAGCAAATATCTTTAACATTTACTTGGAAGCTCCACCAACTCCAACAGTGGACTAGACTTATCGATCTACCCTTGCATCCCAATATTTTTAAATGCATAGCGTTGGCCAGACTTAGGAGACACAACGGTTTCTGTTAAAACAGTGTAGGTTCAACTGGAAGGTATATTGACGTTGTTTCCTTAATTTTTACAGTTTATGTATTTGTATTCTATACAGTGTTCTAGAGTCCTTAGGTCAAAAGCGTAACTCATTATATTAAAATGCCCAAAATATTAAAAAGAGGAATTAAAATTAAAATTAACTTGTTCCAAAAGATTGGACAAGTTACTTTATTAAAATAATTAAAATACTAGATCTAAAAGTCATGAATGGCTCTTACATTTTTTGTTAACAATATACAACAAACAAAACATATTTCCAAAGTTTTTTTTAAAACAATTTAATCCTTTTTAATTCTACTCTTAAATGTGTACACTTTATCTGAAGAAAACATTTCTTTGAAAATATGGCTATGAAAGTTTTAATATATCACCTCTATGAGAAAACATAATAAGATTCTTTACAGATTTCAAATAAAACAGTTAGATAAACTAAGTTCACAACTGCACTGGATATCGTCGCTAGCAAGCGGCTTTAAAAATCTATCAATAAAAAATAGGCTTTTTATTATTACATGCCTCAGTTTTTAAAATTTCCGTTTAAACAATTCTTTAGTAATCGATGATGACTTTTATTTATCAATCAAGAATTGAATTGTGTTAGTGTGTTTCCATGCGTTTTTTACCGGGAAGCTCAGATGATGGTAATGCTACCAGCCTCGTAAGCTTAGGGACTCAGATTTCTAGCGTTATTTCACATTATATATTACTTTTACAGGTTTATAGTATTTAAAAAGCTTTAAGATAGGGGAATTCAAATTTATAGAATTTAATTAATTGCAGTTTTAGCTGAATAATAATCGTTGTAGCATTGTACTGTTCCTAAAAGTAGAAATTTACAAATGATATTCACACATGGAAACTACATTTATTCATGCGAATCCGGGAGGGCTGTAAAGTTATTATATCACGAATATTTCACCAATTTTTAGCTTACGCTTCAATATATTTATACTAAATCTAATGTTTTTAATCACCTTTAAAGTATATTACAAGA
Source organism: Homalodisca vitripennis (assembly GCF_021130785.1). Classification (NCBI taxonomy): domain Eukaryota; kingdom Metazoa; phylum Arthropoda; class Insecta; order Hemiptera; family Cicadellidae; genus Homalodisca; species Homalodisca vitripennis. The sequence continues at coordinate 129,178 of NW_025776743.1, forward strand.
AACATGTATTCGTATTATTCGTCCATACAAGAGAATTTTAGAAACACGACTTATTTATTAGGATAGAGTCCTATATTAAAAACAGTATCTTATAAACCAATTTAAAAGCTTTAAAATAAAGATACTTACCCTTCTTAGTAAAGTGTCACAGTATTTATAATAGGAAAAAAGTTGAATTAAAAAACAACAACCTTAAATATGTAATGACTAGAAAGCAAAGGATATAAATGATGCTGGTTGTTGATGTTGTGAATCATCTTAGGATGGAGGCTCCACTAGATGTAATGTTCCTTGTGGTTATACAAGTACACCCTCCAGCAAAGTCGGGACCGGCGCCAAACAACGTACGTCACTGTCAAAGAGGTTATGTTTGCTCTACTCGTCTTGTGTGAAATATACTAAAGTTTAGGCTCCTAGATCTAACACTGTAGCAGTAAAATAGGGATCAGAGCCAAACAACGTGTGTCTGTGTCAAGAATGTTATGTTTGTATTACCCTTATTGTGTGAAATATAGTAAGGTTTCAGTAAGAGAATAAATTGCAGTTTACTAGAGCCACCTTGACAAGTCATCTGCATTACATTCGTTCCATCGTCTTCCCTTAAAAAGATTTTGCCCTATCATCCAGAGGTATTTGAAGTTCTTCTCCCTCTTGTTTTCTACCCCCCCCCCCCCACCATAGTAGTCGCCCTCTCGCCGGTGTCAGGGCCTTGTTCACGTACGCCATCTGGTTCATGTGTCTGATTGACAGGTTCCTTTTGAAACGACGATTCCTCATGAACTCCCCCTTGTCAATACGCCTCACAAACATGACCATGATGGCAAGCAGGGGCCACTGTTGTGGCCGACTTTGTTACCAAGACGATGACAGGCGTCAATCATGGAGTCCGTACAGTTAGGTCCAGAACTTTTCCCACCTTCTTCACAACGCTGACCTCGTCTTTGTTTGGCTGCATAGAAATGCCCTGTATTTCTATGGAATTTGCCCTGAACTATTGTTCATTTTCATCGATCCACTGTTTCAGATCTGCAACCTTCTTATTTAAACATTTATTTTCTTGCATAAAGTCATAATTGATTTTTAACCATTTTCCCTTAGATAGGTTTTGCTGCTTTATGGTTTTGATAATTTCTAATTTTTTTAAGTTAAGAAGTCATAGGACTTGTTAATATGTGTTTTTTGTGTTTTTAGTCTTCAGCTTATTTCCCTAATTATTTTATTATATCTGCGAGTGAAAGTTTACCTTCCTGAACTAAGGAGTCAAATCTCAAGTTCTCCGTGTTTCACTACACGGCTGACACCTACAAGTTAGTCCATCGGCGGTGATGCAATCAAGATCAGCCTTGTGATCCGCATGCAGGCTCCATGAAACTCTTTAGAACAATCACTGCATACAAGCTTAAGTCGTTTCGAAGTGATTGACTTTGAACAAACATCCATATTGACCGTTTTAATATTTAAGAAAATTAAACCTAATTTGAAATAAGTAACACTTGCATTAACCAAAATACCAACATAAACACCCACAAAATAGAAACAGAAGCGTAAATTCAAACTTAAAACGCTCTACATATTAGGGAGAAGCACTATCGCTTGTCTATACTTCTTATATAAGCCCTGAATCATCACTGAAAATCTAAGTAATGAGAAAACCGTAGTTTTAATAACAACCCTATATAAAAAAAATTGTTTTTCGTATATAATTTTTTTACTTATTTAGTTCAAAACAAAAAACAACAAAACAAATATGTATTTTATAACAGTCGCTTTACTAAAAATGTCAGCAGTGTGACTATATACATTACTTCTAACAGGTTTCACTAAATTTCACGATACGGGCGTTTTCTTTCGGCACCCTCATGAGATATTGATGCTCTTCATCCCATTGTCCGAAGTAAATAAGCTTCGCAAACCCCAACTATAAAAAAATGTTAAGAATATTGAAATCGTATTTAAGACTTATGAAATATAAATTTGTTTCCGATATATTTCAACTAAAAATAACAATCGCTTATAAAACATAGAGTAAAGGCTTGTGAAAACTCATATTTGTAAAAACCGAAGACAATATCTTGTTTAAATGCTTATTTTTAATGTTCTACAAAGTCAGATTATAAGATTTGTTTGAATGCTAAATGGGCTAAAGGCTACACGTAAAACGTTATAATTTTGTAATTTGTCACATTGAAAATATTCCATTTTAGGTTTAACAAAACACATATAATAGTAAATGAGAGGTTGCACTGAAATTACTTTTACTTAGCAATACTCTCGAAATAATTGTTATCCACGCTGGAAAGATTGAAATGTAAAACTTCTGAAAACGTGGTAACGTAACAAGCATGCGAACATTGAGTTCAGCTCCATGTCAACTTCTACATTCTAAGATTCAAGTCTTGCGACATAGTCATATTTCAGACGCTTGAACACAACATTATCATTTTATCATATCTTCCCATCATGATTTAATAGGAGGATATGATCTCTTCCCCCGTTATGTGTAACAAGAATATAGTTTGACCACATAAGAACAATAATACCTAACTTTTAGATTTTATATATACAAGCTCATTAAATAGATAAATAAGAACCGCTATGGGAGAATTCTGTGAAACTTATTAATACTCCGTAATGTGAAAATATCAAACAAATGTTCATGTTTGTGATTCAAACCTGAAGACAGACTTATGCCTAAAGAAATGATCTTCCAGGTAAAATTATTACGGAGTAAACTCAAAGTTAGCAAAAGGTTAGTAAGGTTATTAGACTTTTGACTTTAATATCATAATGGTAAAAGTTGTTAAAAAGAAAACTTTAGGATGAACATTTGTATAGGTCTTGTAATGTTTTATTATTGCAGAATGCTTATTATGCTACCTGTGTAGCAGATGTGTACTATCAATTTCCGCTTAGTAATTTGTATAAAGTGCTGTAATTAAAAAATTACAAACTGAGATTTGTGTGTATTATAAATAACACTCAATCCTAAATATAATAAATCAGTTAATGGTGAAGACAACAGGTGCATTGTCAAAGTAAAATTACTTTTAGTTATATTTTACATATCTCATAACAGAAATATTTTGCAATAGGAAGAAAATTTACGCTCAAAGCACAACATCATTTGAAATTCATCTGAGACAAATATTCTAAGAAGGACATTAGAAAAATAGTTTCGTTAATTAAAGATTCCTTTGTATTTAATTTGCACCATTTTGGTGTGCGGTTACATTCACATAAACTTAATTAAGTAGGGATGTACATTGTAATGTAACAGTTTATCTTTCAATACCTTTTTGATCCACACTTCGCGATGTATTCAAGATCACGATGTATGTATCATCAAGACTGCGCTTGTAGTTTTTAACTGGATTTCAAGGTATGGAGATTTGTAAAAATATTAAAACATTTATGATTTTGTTGGGAAAATTTATCCAAAGAACATTTGAAAGAGAATATATTGCTCTTTTAAGTTTGTAGTGGGGTTAGAAAATCCAATAAAGAATTTGCAGTGATGGTGAGATGTTAAAACCCTGCGGTTCTGTAGCCATTGAAGTTTATTCGAATAAGACATAATCTTGAACTATCGCTGAAATTAAAAAGGAATAAAAGCGTAAATCTTTTCTCTTTAGCAAGTATTTGAATACAATAGTAATTAACACTATATTCCTAAAAGTTTTTATTTTAAGTCGTGGCGATTTGTTAAAGCCCAAAATCCTCGTTCCTTTCGGTATATCTGTACTCTGAAAACCAGGACTTTATTTTTAATATGATGCCAATGGGAATACCTATACAACATGTTAATGGTCACAGCCGACCTTTTTCTGCCTGAAATCTCCATGACTCATAACCACACAATTCCGTTAATAGTATCTTTTTATTAAAAAGCGCTCTAGGACCTTACCAGAAAGGCTATAAAGGGAAATCAACGTTGAGATATTCTATGGATATGCCAGATCAAAATATATGCTTGTAAATTTGTTTATAGCACAATTAAACTACAGATATCTAAGCTGTCGCTATTAAGAATAAATAATCTTATACATAAACTAACCACCACAGAAAATACCAATATAATTTGTACATAGTTTAAAGATTTCCACCCTAGTACTGCGGGAGTACTACCTAGTGTTAAGAAAGCATATTATTATACTATAAAATTCTAAATCTTGAAGTTGTTGAAAATTAACGAATAATCAAGTTTAGTCTAGAAGGATTTTGAGGTAAACGTCTGTCCAAAGAGTAAGCTACATTATATTTTTTAATTTATCTCACTAATTCACGGTACAAAACCTTTTTATTATTTTACCTGAACTTCTGTTTTTAATGTTGAGACCATTAACTGTTGACTACTGTTGAAGTTAGACAGGGTAATCATTTCTCAAACAAATTAAAAAATTTTCATTCTTCACAGTACGTTTAAACTTTATAACATTATCTTGATATGATATTCTAAATATTAATTTTTATTTCATCAATTGGATACAGGATCATTGTATTTCAAAAGACAATCTAAAGAGAGGCCTTAAGGAAATTAAATTAAAGTTCAATACTTCTTGAATCAATATAATTAATAATGAAAAATTAAATTAAACCTAAAACTTCAAAGAAATGTCTAATTTCTAAACTTTATTTAAACTAAATAAAATTATTCTAAATTTTCTGTTACAAACAACCCTTAAATAATATTAAAATTTAATTATTTAATTAAACAATATCTTGCGTTAATAATTTTCTTAATAGAATGATATTATATTGTTTTTATCAGTTTCACTTATTCAATATTAGTTATATATCTAAACAGCCAAACAGATTGCTCTATATATATATAATTATATATATATATAATTTTATATATGTAATGCCAACTATAAAATTACTCATTGCCTGATAGTGATGGTTAGAGACTTAAGGTTAAATAATAACAGAGAATATTCATCTTCACATGTAAGCAAGCCTATAGAACTTGCGTTGAATAAGTGAAAATTACAAATGATTTTACGATACTCTCAAATCAAAAGTGAAAGGCTAAGAGGAAGAGAGAGAGCTATACAATTTAGCCAAAATAATCGTTAAATATCGTATATTTTCTGTGGAAGAGAAAAACAAAACTCAACTCATGAAACTCCACAGTGCCAGTAGAGGTGAACTGCATCGTTAAATAAAGGGTGAAAAGCAAAGTGTGGTCTTACATAGTGAATAGTCCGGCACTGTCTATTTACTGCAGTGACAGTAGAAGTGAGATTGATCTGCAAAAGAAGAGTGAATGTATGCCTTTACATATTGAATAGTCCGGCACTGTCTATTTACTGCAGTGACAGTAGAAGTGAGATTGATCTGCAAAAGAAGAGTGAATGTATGCCTTTACATATTGAGTAGTCCGGCACTGTCTATTTACTGCATTGACAGTAGAAGTGAGATTGATCTGCAAAAGAAGAGTGAATGAATGCCATTACATATTGAGTAGTCCGGCACTGTCTATTTACTGCAGTGACAGTAGAAGTGAGATTGATCTGCAAAAGAAGAGTGAATGTATGCCTTTACATATTGAGTAGTCCGGCACTGTCTATTTACTGCATTGACAGTAGAAGTGAGATTGATCTGCAAAAGAAGAGTGAATGTATGCCTTTACATATTGAGTAGTCCGGCACTGTTTATTTACTGCAGTGACAGTAGAAGTGAGATTGATCTGCAAACGAAGAGTGAATGTATGCCTTTACATATTGAATAGCACGTGCTGTCTATTTACTGCAGTGACAGTAGATGTAAGATGGATCTTTAATTTAATGGTGGACATGCATGTGTGCCTTTAAATGGTGAGTAGTCCGGCAATGTATAGTTACTTCAGTGACAATAGAAGTGAGATTGATCTGCAAAAGAAGAGTGGATGTATGCCTTTACATATTGAGTAGCCCGGCACTGCCTAGTTACTCATATATATATATATAGATATATATATATATATATATATATATATATATACAGTACATTACAGGAATATATATATATATATATATACCTGTATATATATATGATTACCACTTTATAATGTTTAAAATTACTATTAATGTATAAAGTCCAATAATTATTTGTTCTTAATTTGTAAAAGCAATTCTTAAAATATATTTAAAGGTATCATGCAATATACGTTTCGTCCATTAATGTTATAAATCAAATAAAGTGATCTTGGTTATAGAAGCGTTTTAGAAATAATAACACCTCCGTTCAGCTTGTTGGCTAAGCTGGATGGTAATCTTAAAATGTCTTTAGACATTTAAGGTATTATATAACCATAATTAAAATAATTGTTACAAGATATCAATTTTAAATGTCATAGTTCATTTATTTAAATACGATATAACGTATTTATTTAAATATAATAGTGGTTTAATTTGGTTGGCGTAGTAAACAAAAATTCAAAAACAACTAAGAACTCATCGACATGTATGTTTTTACGTCTTCGTCACAGGCTGGCTAGATTGGCCGTCAACCATTGGTTGCCTCCTTGACTCACGACTCTGGTGATGCTAGTGTGTTCGAGGATACTGAAATCGTGGCAAGTACTGTTTCGAATTTGCTGAGTCTCTTTAGAAGGGTCCGTACTCCAGATTGTAGGAGGAATTCTATTGTCTGTGTTAATGTCAGATTTTAGACGGTGCAGTAATCGATCAGAAATGGTAGGTAAAACTCAAAATCCACAAATTATCACTACTCCTCACCATAGCTGTGTTATGTGCTTAGAGATATACATAAAAAAAAATTCAGGTTAAATGTAAAGAAGTAGTAGGCTATAGTTTATAAAAGGGTCGGATAGAAAATTGGTTTATCTAGTAATTTATTCTGGAGAATAATGTGATGTATATTTTATTATTATTAAAAAACCACAGTGTAATATAATTGTTATTAATATAATTTTTATTAATATAATTACTTATTATAACAGACTTTCCTTATACTCCAACACTGGGTTAATACCAGGCATTACTAAACAAGAGACAATGTAAAGTTTGCAAGGAAATTGTTGCAGACAGCAATCGATAATCACAACACCTGGCCGTCAGCTTGAACTAATATCTGCATTTATCTGTTCCTTCCGTCAACTCCGTCTCACAGTTAGTCTCTATGTTTGTGTAAGTTAAAGATATGTAAATTGATGTTACGAAACAAGGAACACATAAAAATCATTACTATATTGAGTGTGCGTGAATTACTCGAAGGGTATAAAATGTTTATTTCTGTTTGTCTGTCCGCATGATTCGAAAATAATTGGATTATAGATTTGGATCTTTGCTTTTAGCTTCGTTTCTATATAAGCAACACCGCGTTCGATGATGGTGCATGTCACTCCATGTCATTTGATTGAGCATTGTCAAGGCTTTCAACTCTGGATGATATTTCTAGAATGCATCATGCTTAAAACTTAAAATTCCACATATTTTTATCACTAGAAGTTCTAACGAAAATTCTCTTCTGCCTGACTACCTGGCTGTGTTCTGTTTTCCGTTTGAGATATCAAGACTGAATTGAACTGTGGAGCTGAAATTTTTTATAACTTTAGTTCTAAAAAAGCAAGGTGGTCTTTAATGAAAATCAAATTTTATCTCTTGTTTTTGAGGCTTTAAAAATATCTTTTCTGTCTAAATGTCTGTAAGTCTGTAGGAAATATCGAGTTATAAATAAGCTGTAGCTATAAGGTTTTGTATGCATCTCTTGCGAAGCCTGTTACGTGACATACGGACAAAATTACAAATACGATAACCATGTAGGAGAGTGGTAGTGGATTAGCAACTGATAACATTTTATTAAATTTAATTAGACATTTCGATTTTGCTTTCTTTATGGTATACTTTGTAACAGTTTTTACCTAACTAACAGAGCAGATGCAATATAAGAACCATTAAGGTGGTACAATCAATTTTAGAATTGAAAAACAGTCATAGATATTTAAGATAACTTCCCTGTATACAGAAAAAAGAAATTTTGATAACCACTCGTGAAACTGTATACAACAAAAGTAAATAATTTGGGCCAATTAGATATTAAACATTTGATATATTGACTTTTTTACATTATGTACATGAGATATAGCTTTTGGAGTAACATAAAGTAAAAAGATTAATTAATTTATTTATTACTATTTATTACTAAGAATAAATAAGAAACATGTTCAGGGTTCATTCTTTAAAGCTCCTGAGTTTACTACATCACGATTATTTTTACAGTGTAATAAATACAAATCTGTAAACTCTTTTTGGCTACATAATATAGCATATAATATAGCAGTGCCAAATTATATACTTCGGTATAAATCTATACATTTTGTTATTAAAATCAAATTAACAATATCTTTTTACACTTTACAACACAGCGACAATTTACACTACGGTAAATATGAAGCAATTCACCATTATAATTATAGCCTTATAGTCTATTATTACTGACACGAAAGTTAATTGAGCAGATAGAGAGTATTACAGTAAAATGAGAAGTGTTGGAGTTTTGTTAATGCCTTAACATGTGTTCATGCAATTCTAATAATAAACGAAGAAAATTGCTTGATTGGATTCGCGTGACTGTTGGAGATATTATTCAAAATTGTTATTAACGTGTATTCGGTGGAATTAGATGCTAAAGTAGCTAGTATGAAGATTCCGCATCAATAAATTTGTGCTTTAATTTAATAAAAAGAGACATGACTAAACAAGCTAATACCTCAATGTGTTTGGCCGGTACATCTGGAGATGGGATAAAAGAAACGAAAAGATTCTGACGTTGCAAACTGTTTTTTTAAGTAATATAATTATTTTCACCCATCTATAGTAACATATTATAAATGATCCTGAATAAACATCCAATAATAAAACCAAGGTGAATGAAAAATTTGCCTCTTAAATCGAGTTAAGGGTTATAAAAAATGAGTACGAACTTCCAAACCCCTCTTATGACACCAAAAATATGTCATATCACACTCGTTATTTTGTATGGTACTAAAAGTAGTGGCAGTCAACAATAAATCTTTCCAGAAACAACATCCATATTTAATACAGCTCTGTTCGTGTTTTGGCATATGTTAGTAGGAATGCCATCAATAAGCTACAACTGTTCTGTTCTGTAATGTATGTAATTAATTTAGAGCGTGACATAACCAGATAGAGTTTATAATTAATTATTTTCATTGTCTGTACTTATTTAAATTCTTTTTGCTTTTATTTCAAGCTACGGTAGATTAGTTCATAAATGATGAGTATCATAGGAAACGTTCTATAAATATTTATTATGTTTAACTTATGCTAATGTAGATTATGTTATCAAAGGCGTAATGTTCCGTATTTTACTTAGTTAGCACATATTTACATGTAAAATATGAATACCAGGTACTAGTTATTTGTATTGGAAGTTCTACAACTAATTAATGTTGTTGTTCTTATTGGAATTTTCAACTGTGCCTACTCCTGAGATTATATTACATATCGCTAATACGAAATAATAAATTTGATATATTAATGCTATTATTACAGTTTTATATTTTTTAAATATGAATTTGCCATAACTATTTAGATCTGTATGAATGTTTAACAGTAAGTTATATTTTTAAATCTTTTATATTTATTAGCTAGGTGACACTTTATGTAATGTATTGTCAGAAACTTATATTATTAGAAAATTTGAATACCTCTTTAAATATTTGAAAATATTGTTTTATGTTAAGAAACAGTGTTTAAATAAATAATATATATACATAATTGCTCTAGTAAATTATACGTTTAATTGTAATAAGGGGTGTGTAGGTAAATTTAAATGTAAAATAATTCCATAAATACAAAACGTCAGATCAATTTAATAATTTCTGGGAAGAATAATCTATTGGAATACATTAAAGTAGGTATAATATATTGTTTATGTTGTTGAAGTAACTAAAAAATGAATTTAGATTTTCTTTACTGTCAGAAAATTTATGTTTGGAAGTATACAAATTCCTTAAAAAAACTACTACTTTGATCACTTTTTTAAATTTATTTAGTAAAATTACGATTGAAAATATTTGAAATATTATATTTCTTGTATCTTACCTAAACATTATATTAATAATATATATTTTTACAATTCTTTGTTGAAAATAAATTCTACAATTTATCGTTTAGTATTTTTTTCATTTTCGCTTTCGACTTAATATTCATAACTGAATAAACATACACGTCTTTTAGACGTAATCGTATTTTTACATTCCTGTACTCATAATTCGCTTTACAAATGCAGTAAATTCCTTTCTGTTATCAGTGAATATCGGTTGCTAACCAGGTTCTCGATGGTTCCCCATCACAACCGCATAGTTGACCGCTGACCGTGATTCTCTCAATGGGCTGTGGGCGAATGCAAATAGGAAGGTACATCACTGTCGGCACCACAAGCTAATTAAAATAATATGGGTTATATTGTTAATGTAAGAGCACATCTTAATGATTCTTGTGGCCAAATTTATGTTATTAATAATTAGATCTTTTAATTATATACTTAAGAAAAGTATTACTATTTATTGCCAAAACCAACCAGTTTCAAGCAGGGATGTGGATATAAGTGAACAATACAGGGTGGCGCATAAGTAAGTTTCCCCAGAAGAGAAATTCAAAGGCGTTCTAGCGTAAATTGAATAAAACAACACTTCAATAAAACACAAGAAAACAAATTCGTTATATGAAATTACTTAGATATTACCTTAAAATGTTGTAGCAGTTGTTCGAAATGTCCAAATTCATATTGTATACACTTCATACAACGACTGAGAACAGAATCACACATTTTTAGCAATAACGGTTTATTTTTACTAACAAATGCTATGCATTTATTATTACGTTATTGAATTCGTTTAGACTTTGCGGTTTTGAAGCATAAATAGTCTCCTTTATAATACCTCACAGTAAAAAACCACATTGGGTCAGGTTTAGTGAGTGCGCAGGCCAATAGATTGTACCACGGCGACTAATCCATTCATTAAATGTATTATTAAAAAAATATCGAACTCGGATACCGAAATATGCTGGAGCACCATCTTGTTGCCAGATGAGCGAATGAATATTTAAAACATGATTTTTTTCTGATCTCGTAAACTACTAATTCTTGCAGCAATTGTAGGTAACATTCTGAGTTAACATTTCCTTGACGAAAATAAGGACCAATCTGTACAGTACTCGAAATACTTCTCCATACCATAACACCAGGCACAAATTTGGATCATCCTATGAGCGATAATGTACTGTCTCATACGATTCCAATCAACTATCGCAATCATACTCGTCAAGTGCTCGGAGTAAAGGTGGACGGTATGGCTTACTTTTTAATTTTAATTACTTTAACATTCTTTGCTTCTTGATATTTATATTTCAGCAGATGCCTTACGAATTGTTTTTCCGGGATCGACTACAAAAGCTTGAGAAACTGTCTGCAGGTTTTCTTCATTGCAAATTGATAGAGGACGACCTCCCTTCGGGGCATTTAAACTCTTCCTGTGTTTTCAAATTTCTTATTTAATTTCCGCATATATTGTCGAATGGGTATCGTGACACCTGGATATTTATTACTATACTCCTTAATTATTATAGCAGTATTTATATTATGCTCCCACCACTACTGAAGGAATTAAACACGTTGTTGTAAACATTTTAAAAACCCACAAACAAATAACAGCAAAGAGCGTCACTTTAGACTAGCCACTGGAACAGACAACAATGAACTTACTCCGTGTTGCTCCAACTTAACATTGTTATCAACATATCGAAAAAAAATATCACAATTTATTGGGAGACTAACAAATGCGCCACCCTGTTTAAGTCTTCAAAAGTAAAAAAAACCTTTATTATGAATAAGCACTAATTGTTTAATTACTAGAAAGACATTTTGGAAAATATTTTTTAAATGATCAAATTATGCTTAATAATGAACTCATAAGAAATTATTCAAATACCATGAGCAGTAAAGACTGGCATAACATTATAATAATATGAAACAAATTAAATTACAGTTTTTGGCTTACAAAATGGCATAAACCTTTAGGAAAAATAAGTTTAAAATAGGGCTAAGAGAGTTATGGATTTTTTATAGACAATACAATGTCCTAAGTGGCAAAGTCAATAAACTTATTCCACATGCTTAAAAATAAACGATATAAATTTTTTTTTTATAGGATACGAAATGATTGTGAAGCCATAATGAATAATTAAAAAAAATATATATATAAAAATGATCATGCCCTTTGAATTTTTTTCCAGTGTTAGTGAATGATGTAGATGACTGCCATGAATTAAATGAACAGTCGAGAAAAAACTGTGACTTTCTGCGTATACGGATAGTAGAAGCTGTGACTCAATATGTTTTAGAAGCTATTGAACATCTAATCCATAAATCACTATTGAAAATACGAAATTTGTATAACTATAGAAAACTAGCATTGTTTTATCCACACCCAAAAATGACTACTACTAAAAGTGTCCATCGATTACGGCCCATATCGATAGTCCCAGCCATGCATAAGATTTTGGAAAATATACTTTGCGCCAAATTAGAAAACTTATCTGTAGTATGTATACCTGTAGTAGTATACCTATTACCTTACAGGCAATCTGGATTTAGGAAAGCCACAACAAATTTAACTGCCCTAATAAATTTATTTAGACATTTTTAGATGCAAAAATGTAGTATAACCTGCCCATTGCATTTTTGACTTCACAGGCATTGTATTTATTATAAATAAAAAAATAGTACATTTTCGTCGCTTGTAAAAAATTCAATCGAGTGGGTTAGATCTTATTTGGCTGGAAGATCCCGGATCACCAGATTTGGAACTGAGACTTCGGCTGCCGGAAATGAGTACCTCAAGGAATATGCCTGCCACCTTTTTTTCATTATTTAGCCCTCGTACTCCCCAGTTGTCAGCGGAACTGCACTGTGGATCAAAGTGCAGATGACTGTCAGCTTCATTAGTCCTCTGATCAGGAACTCAAGAAAGAGGCCGTTGTTCAGATCAATACTGACCTTGGACGTATATTCACATGGTGAATAAAAAATATTCTTAAGGTGAAAGTAGATACATTTAATGTGCTTCATATAGTATCTAAAAATTTGAAACAGACGCTCAGTAAGAGTGGCGTAAAGATCAAGTTTTCATTTCTAGTCGTGTCATTTATTTTATTCAGAGAGTAGGGACATAAGATTACTTTTACACATTTAGTTATTCTTCAAACAAGAAATAAGTTTGATAACCGATCCAATACAAGGGATTTTTTTTAATATTTAAGAGTCCTGTCATTTATTGACAATAGTACAAGGCCTTTGAGGTTACCAACCCTGCCCGTGACTAGGGCTATGAGAAAAACTGTAGCCGAAGAGTACGGATCACTTTGCATTTCTTATAAAATAAGATACTTTAGCTGGATTACGCCGAGCTCCAGTTGGGAGAAACTCAAACATTTGCATCGAAATTCTTTACTCTAAATCAATCATTACGTGGAACCTAAACTTATTAGGAACTATGAGGTGAACAAAGTTAGCTACATACAATAGTGTCAGACAAAAGTCGGTGATAAATGGTCGGTTTTCGATATGAAATACTGGATGTTTTTAGAGACATACAACCCAAAGAATAAATTCAAAAATAAAATATTTATTTAATTTCCACGTAGAAAATTCTCAATCAACATTTTACTTGCTCTATATTTATTCATTTGTAATATTATATTCTTATACAGTTTATTCCTGAATTTCAATAAATTGGTGTCTCTGGAAAAAGATGACTGTGTTAGTGTGTTTAGAAAAAGAAATTAGATTAGTAGGACATTTGTCATCGTTATACTGTATGTTACAAAAGGTAAAACACAATATTTTGAAGATTGGAATCAATCCTCTTCGTCAGGTGAAGGAGACTGGACTCTAGGCATATTTTGGGTATGTTTAAACCTTGATCTATCCCTTGCTTTCTTCTTTATATTTTTTTTTATTTTGTATGCATTAATACCTCTTGCACCTAACGAATAGAATAGATTCCAATCCTCTAATAGTTGTATCAGACCTTTTGTATCATATAACGTTGAAAATGTCCGAAATCCTTTTATCCGTTCAAACCTTCAATTGTCAATAATAAACTTTACACAAAGAACTTAGAGTAGGTTACTTAGGTTGACTCCAAAGGTTACTAAATTTTAAAGGTAATATTCTATGTGTTGCTGTGAGCTCATCAATCAGTTTTAAGTATGAAGTAAAACAATCTTTTGCTTACTAAAAACCCTAATTTTACAACTATCAGCGCATATAAAAAACGAAATTACGATGAATGCATGAGAGGGCACCTACAATTTGAGGCTGTATTGGGCTTACAATTTCGTTGTCAAGGAAAGAAATTTCATCAGCTTGGTTTTCCTCTCTCGTTCTAATATTACAGCTCAAAGCTTTTGTAACATTGATGCTACTGATACCTTACGGAGTAATTTTAGAAGACGCTAAGGAAAACCTAGCATGAAAAGAATAAGGTTTTGACCAAAACCAATACTTCTTAGAAGTTATTCCTGCTTGGTCTAGAATAAAAGTTTTCTGCTTACTATCAAGTTTAGTATAATATAACTTAAAATATAAAACAGTTTTTTTTATATATTATAAATTAAAATAAGAGTATAACTAAACAATGATTAGAGTATTTTGAAATAATAAAGACAAGTGCAAAAGTATAAAGAGCTCACTCAGCTGATCAGTTCTCTCAATTGAATTTCCCACTAAATCCCACAAACAGATGTTACTTCAAAGTGTCCGCAGTCATCCATTCGTGGAACCATTAGCGAGTCATTTGATATAAGATTGGGAGAAATAGCTTTTAGTATAGTTGTTACATTCCTCCATTTTTCTAATATTCTAATTTTTTTTAGAATATTAATTTAAAATTTCTAAAATTTTTAAAATAAAAAGAGAATGTATGGCTGGAATGGATAAATGGAAGTTAAAATAAATGAGTGCATAGAATACTGTTAGTGGATTTTCTACAAATGTTTCTTCCCTTTAATGTTATAATTCATGTAGATATGGAGACCTCTACTTTGCGTGATTTTGTTTATTAAAAAAAAAAAAAAATTAAAAAGGGATGGGTCACATGATAAGGGTTTGTTTTCTGTTATAAAATTTTGAACTGATTTACATTTTCCTATTTTTGAGCATTTGGGCCATGCATATAAAGGACACTTTTTAAGCCCTTATAAATATAGCTACATTATGAGTTTAGTCCATCGGCTGCAACACACCATAAGGATTGCTTATGTGTATCCAGACATAATACTTAATCTAATTAATTAATTTCCAATGTACACTTCATATATACACCGCTTGGAACGACAAACAGTATTGATGATGAATGATGACGCCTATTTCACCTCTGAACGTGTAGCGCATGCACATGGAAACGATCTGAAGCCGAGAACTAATTTGCATTGAAAAAGTACAATATCTTGTTTTTAGGAGTTTAAAAGAGGAGTGTCTCTCATTTAAGAAACCAATCGTCAGACATGATACTATTTTTAAAATTAATTATTTAAAATTTATACATCAGCATAGTGAGTACAAATGTTGTATTATATTAAAATATTCACGACAGCTCATTAGAATAATTTTATCATTAAAATTGCTTTTTGTCAGTGCGGACCATATCCTGGTTTGAGCATCCTCCGTCGTTATCAAACAACTTCTCCTGGAGTACAGCTAATAACACATGAAACGATATCTTCATCAAAATGTTTAATATGGTCACAGTTCTTTGTATAGAAATTTCATATATAGGTAGAAACATGATCAGTAGTAATAACAAGCAATATTCAAGTGGACTTTCATATTGTAGAGTTACTTTTAACGTTAATCATCCTTTTAAACTCTTATTCAGGGCTATCCTAAAAAGCCAGCACTTAAACTTAACAAGCACTTAGTGCTTTTATATAAGTAAGTTAACTAAAAGTTACTATTTACCGGTTCATGGCAATATTGTTGACCTCTACCTTCAGATTTTTTTTTTTTTTTTTTTAAGAAATCGTTGTCACTGTACAAAACAGGATCACTAAACAACACATACCTGTACTACATACACTTGGAGAAGGAGAGAGTGTGACTTACTCTATCCTTCGTCTGTATAAAATCCTTTAGTTATATATTTTTTACCTGCCTCCAATAAATTAGTAGCCACTGCGTTGCATTAAACATTATAATAATTAAAGAGTTTACTTATTAAAGTTCACCAGGCTTAAACATCGTGGACCTGATGCAACTTCTTCGACAATAAATATGGGCGTCTGATTTCCTGTTAAAGGAGAACAAAATAAGATTGTATACAGGCTATACCAGCAAAAGACTTAACTGAGTTCCAATTTAAAAGCAGTCTACTTGCTATTCAAACCAATCAGGTAATTCTACCTTTACAAAATTGAAGAGTTGCAAGTAAAACGAAAGAAAGTTGAAAGTAATAATGTACTGTAAGTATCCAACAAAGTTAGACACACTTTTCATAAATCAACTTCAATAACAAAGTAGAAGTTTGCTTCTTCTCCACTGCTATACTTATTTCCATTCGTTGTTACAAGGTTTAGCCATTAAAGTTCCAACTCTAGATATATGTTTAAAACTCTGTCAAAGTTAAACTTTTTGACAAAAGTCTGTTTAAGTATG